>NW_017535041.1:0-22820 GCF_001853355.1 Bactrocera latifrons | reverse complement strand
AAAAAAACTTCATGGAAACCAATTAATGTTATTTCCAAAATTATTTTAAAAATTGAGAGTGCCCACTGTACTTATACACAGCCATCAGCCGTGTAACCGTAAGCAAATCACAACAAAGCCGTTTGTAAGACCCTCTTGTTGGCTGTCAACCGACAAAGAAAAGGAACATATGTATATGGCAGATATATAAATTTTCATTCTTACGCACAAAAGTCTAAAGAAAACATACAAACATCTATCCCTACCAAAACACACTTCAATGAGCTGAGCATGTTTTGTAGAACAACCGAATGCTTACACTTGCTGCGTTGCTGTGGAAGGATTGAAATCGTTATTTCTAAAAATCTTAAACAAAATACCAAACAAATAAATCAGCAGCGCACAACAAATAACAGCAGACTCACTTGACTGTTTCGCACAAAAGCAAAAACAAATCTTCGCATAACAGTCACACTCGACCCGCAATCGTACGTGTACACAGTTACAGGACATGGCTGTTGACCGACAGGACACACATAGATTGTCATTCGGTTGCACGTTAGCATTGATTTAGTTATATTGCTTGTGGAAATAAATGTGCAGAGCTTTTGTGTTTTGACCCCATTCATTTGATTTAGGGACAACGGGTGTGCGGCCAAAGAAAGTTCGCTTCTTACTATATAAATATAGACATACATTCTTAGATCCTGTAGGGTGTAATTCATAAGAATTTCTAATGTGTAAATATGCTTAGAGATCAAGTTTTGATAAAAATTATGGAATCAGGCTTTTAAAATATCGGGAAGTCAAAAAARTCTTTTCGTATTTCTAGTCGAACTTCAACTTTCCAACACTATATGGCATATGTTACAATGTAATTGGTAGCACTGGAGATATACKACTGTGCCATTGCAGTCGTTTGTTTATAAAATACGAAAAGACTTTTTAGACTATCCAATATTTAAGCCGTTATATTAATTTTTTAAGCTCAAAAATTCATCACATATACATATTTGAGAATATTCTCCGAACATTCGAATTTTAGACGGCAAATAGTTTCAGTAATATGAAAATCTACTCCCAAAACTTTGAACCAGGTGTTTTCGAAACGCTGTTTTCAGTAGTGATGAAGACTTCTCTAGTACTCAGTGCTCGGACCGCCGTCCATTTATGGCTGCCGTACTCAAAAAAAAAAAAAAAATTGCTTGTACTTTTCCTATCGGGTTTCTCCTACACACACACCAAAATGCTGATACTCAATATGCCCAAGATTGACTGCGTCCACTCGTTGGCGGAAATCCTTTTTTAACAGCTCTTTTATACGCATACCCCGCAGCTAAACATCTGTACGGTCTCCCATACGCTTATCAACGGACGCCGCAACTAAATGTGTATGTGCATATCTTAGGCTTATGTTTGTTGTTTTGTATTTTATGGTACTTAAAAACGTGACTAAAATGTATTTGGTCGCATTTTACTTGCCTTGCCGCTTACATAACAGCGATGAATTCTCAACGCTCAACCAGAGTTTTCAAATGCCTAATCCAAACTTTGCTCTTCGCCACATACTATTTAGTTGTAGTTGTAGACTTAGTAGTATTTGTAGTTGCCTGTGTATTAGTGTGTCTTTCGTTTGCGTGTGTGTTTTGTTTACCCTCAGGAATTTGTGGCATAATTTATATGTCCATTTCCATCGCCAGCCACACACATTTCTCTTAGCCGCCACTTGTACCCTGTCCTCAGATGCCGCGCCTCCAGTTGTTATGCCCTTTTGTTAATCTCCCTTCAACTCACGCTCAGCCAAATTTGTCTTCGTTGCGCCTATGCTGCTGCTGCTGCTCTATTTAGGCTCTTTGTTATGCACACCCTTTTCTTTTGCAAATAATAAAGCAGCAAATCAGTAATCAAAGTTGGTGTTTGTGTTGGGTTTTTGTTGGATTCCTATGAAAAAAAAGGCGGACATAATATTGTTGATATCCTTACAATAAATGCCCTTTTAGTTGAGCTGCCAATTTAGCATTGCTTTGTTGGATAATTGCATTCTAATGATGCCTATCGAGCTTAGTGTTGGCGCTCGTAAATCTCTTTTCTTGCTTTGCGGGCGTTTGAAATGGATCGGCATGAAAGTGAAAGGCTTGTTAAGCATTATTACACATATTCTAATGACACAAGCAGAATGTGTATATGTGTATATTGCACAACTGGAAAGCTCGACTGAAGGGAGTGTGTGAGTATATATTCCCTATGCTATAAATACGCTGGCAGATGTGTTTAACTCGAAGCCCCTAGGAAGCGTAGCAGCAGAGGTAGAGTTAGGTTAAGATATTTACTTTGAATGTTGGTTCTTAAGCGAAAATGAAACCAGGTTTCCTAGCATGATAAATAAACCTGAACACCATCAAGTTTGCCCTTTAATGACTAGCCAGGCCAGATTTTCTCTAAAGCTCATAAGTCCATCATCACTCGTTCAACCCATTCTTTTTAAGACTTTAGTAGAAAAATTTGCTTTCCATCTACTTACTCAGACAGTGAACTGACTAGATTGATCTTTCCCGGGAGACAGAAACCGAAAACGGGAGCGAAAGAGGGAAGGAGAGAGAGAGAGAGGGATAGACACATTAGGAACTTTAAGAAGAATATCTTTATTCAGACGGTAAACTTATTGGATTGATGTTCAAGCAGCTCACGGTCTCCGGTTTTATACCAAGTATCCTCTGTGTAGCCAAAGAAAATCCTTTTGAAGGCGAATCATCCCCCCAGGGTTGTGCGCTGGGTTTGCGACCCGCCAAAAACGCCCCCATTGAAAAGAAAACGACAGCCTCGAATGTGAGATTCCTCTTTTGATGACGACCAAATATAATACAGGCCAGTTCTAAATTGGTTCTGTACCATATTGAGACCGGTTTTAGTCTTAGAAAAAGTAAGTTTGTCGCTGAAGTTGACTACTTGACGAGAAATCTCTTTCAGCATGGTTGCAGGAGTCGAACAAGGTGTAGAAATTTGGTTTCTACTACGACTGGCTGTCACGCCATACATAGAACTATAGGTCCTTTGTAATGAAAGTTGGAAGTTTATTGATACGAGCTGAAGTCTAAGTTATGTGGGGCAACAAATCTTTTTGGAGAGCTCAAGCAGAGACTGTGGTCCAGCGTCCCTCCAACCTGCAGACTTTTTGAGATCGAGTGMCTAGAAAACYGTGTTTTCCTTCTAATCTCTTGCAYAAAAYCTTTGCGATCCTGTCCTAAGGCATTCCCCCTCAGTCTGATCCGTCTATTAGCCATTTTGGAAATTACATAGCGTGTCGGTTTTAACGAGTTGCGTACTTCCTGAACTGGTTCGGTAGTMAATCACATGACTTTMGYAATYTTATCAGCTCCTCAGCTATTCGTCAGCTATTTCGCTTTCAGGAACGCCCTTATGGCATAAAACTCAGTATATTTGCTGGCGCTTTCTGGCAGCCACGATATCTGTTGCCTTCTTGGATATAAGGACATTAAGGCAGTTAAAGTAACAGAAGAAATTTTGTTTGAGTGGTGAATCTCAGGGTGTTCGACTTTGCAAGTACCAGATTGGTGTTCGCTTAATAATATTGTTTATAACAAAAGCTAGTCGGACTGAGTTGGAAGAACTCAACAAAAGCTCAAGCGCTCACTACTGAAAAATGAATGAGAAGTAGTCTCTCTTGAATTGATTTTCTCAGTTTTCTGAACACACCAATGTATATTAGATTTCAAGCTTTTGCATAACTATCTCTCGATTTGTTAGCTCGACCCAAGCAGCACTGTTATTACGCCTACAACGTCAGCCATAATAATGAGACAGCCACTACAGCGCCTCCCGAAAKCAATTTCGAGTGCATCCACTCACCCACAATGCAAAAAAACTATACACTAGTGCGAGGTTAGTGATTCGGTAGAAAAAAATATAAATCTTGAAGAGCATACCCGCCAAAGCCAATCAATGCAAAATCGCATTTCGAATAACTGGAATAAATAGACAAGCGTGAAAGCGAGGAAATTGAAAAGGCAACGGCAAATGCATGCATCAAAAGCTACATAAATCACCGACCGGCGAGTCCAGCAGGTATGCTAAGTAGCGGCATCAGCACGCTGAATTGCAGCTGAAGAGCTGTGCCATGAAAGAGCGACTGCCGGATCTAACTATGCGCAAGCAAACACAACAGCGAGGTGGGTGGTAAGCTCCGGCTGTTGAAGCGCACTTGGGAAAATGAAAAGTGGCTGGTTGGATTTGCAATGCCGCGCGAACTGTTGCGAATTCTTTATGTAAATGTGTTTGTGCACTAACACACATACACACACTCCTCTATGTATATATATATATATATATAAATATGTGGAGTTCTCACTGTTCCGCGGTGGCTGCAGACAACTTGCGCAAATATGCAGCAAAT
The DNA here is from genome assembly GCF_001853355.1 of Bactrocera latifrons. Lineage (NCBI taxonomy): Eukaryota > Metazoa > Arthropoda > Insecta > Diptera > Tephritidae > Bactrocera > Bactrocera latifrons. Next base: position 18,430 of record NW_017535041.1, on the reverse strand, counting down.
TAAAGATAATGATGATGCAGCATCAATCATTTTGCACAATAATTTTGTACAATTTCGCACATTTTCACAGATACTCAATACCAAGCGCACTACAGACTGTACAGCTGCTGTGAAGCTGCCAACTTTCAATTGAATTCTAACGATGTACTTCAGCAGAATGCTATGACGCTGGCAGCCATTTAATGAGCGCAAAAATATTAATCAAATTATGATGAAATATTGGAAAAAATATTGCAAAGAAATCAATGAAAGCTTGCAACTATGATGATTCTGTTGCCGGTTACATGTGAACTACATGAACTAAGAAATTAAAGAAAAAAAAAAATCCATAAGATTATTAGAAAGACATTTTTCAGGAAAAATTGGAAAAATAGTGTAATAAACTTCTTACTTTTGAACTTTACGTTCAAAAGCTTGTGACCATTTCCACTTTCATATTCTGCTTAAAAAGTTTGATAGTTTTGAGTAACGGGGTGTCAAAGTCATCTACAGTACCAGGCGGATATGCTTTACAAACCGCGCTCTGATGTATCTCAATGTCTTCAAAACAAAATCGGCATTTCATCCCAGAAGACATATCAAAACACAGCATAACAGCACACACAGCTTTGCAATTGGTTGGCCGAATATCCTCGTCAACTAGAACCTCTGGGGCAATCCACTCAACAATCTTTCGCAGCAAATACGAAACCTGAACTTACAACCATTTTCTAATATATCAAGAATATAGAGTTCATTTATAATAACCGAACTGTGTCTTTCGGCAGCGCAGTGTTTTTTACAGTCGGAAGCTTTGTCTTCTTTGCGGGAGCTTTATAAAGCTATACGTCTTTTGAAAGAGAAATTACTAAAAAACTATTCACTACTTTGAAAAGTATGTTGGGGAACTGGTCTTTTAGACTCAGAACTATTCTCTCCACAATACTAGATTCATTTGCGTACTACCGAGTATATAKTATGAATCCCGACTGAAATATTATATCCAGTTTACATATACATTTTGCCTGAGAGAGGTTAAATATCTAAGGCTAATCCTTAAAAGAAAGCTTTAAGAGAGGCCAAACATTGAGGGGATAGTGAGAAAAACAACGGTTGTTTTATATTGCGCCGGGCGGCTTTGTCACTGTTCACTTACCGACGATGGATTTGTGGATTGGGAGAAGTCGCTGGAAAATAARCGCAGAGAGGTTCTTCACGGATCGGTTGAACCTAGGAGGGAAGTTTGGAAGAGGAGTTTTCAGTAATGATCTCYTTTTCAAGCTTAACCTGAGTGTACRGGACTGCTGTAGAGTTATTAAGGCGGTAGACGTACAGCTACGAAAGCAGCCTCTRTCAGGGAGATGAGCATACACTCCGATAGCAGAGCGGCAATACTAGCGCTGAGTTCCTTAACTGTGCACTTAAAGCTGGTCAAGGAAAACCTGTCCTGAGTAGAAAAAGTACCTATCTATTTCATTTTCAGACTCGTATGGGTCTGGCCATAGTAGAGTAGAGCTCAGGAGTTGTTCTGAATTACTTGTCCTTAGCAACTAGCCAAAGAGGACACTCTTGCCCCGGTTAAATCGGAATGGGTCCAATTTGGATCTATATTGGCATTTTGCGTTGGACTAGTGAACCTTTCGCGTGATCAGCAGCCGACCTGCTCCTGTGAGACTGTACCATYCTTTTTGCGTAGAGTAGAGCTCAGGGATCTTTTTAATTTTATCTTGCCGTAGTTACTAATAGGAGTTCTTACTGGATATTGTCCAATAGGCGTTCATGCGGTTAGGATAAATATCCTAATAGATGCAAGTTATCGTGGAGGAGTGTGAGGTGGAAATATCTAGGCACTTGTTTTACCTTTGCCCAGCATTTGCTAGGCTTTGAATGAAAGACCTCTGCAGTCTTACCTTCGGCGGACCAAGGGACATAGGCGAAACTGACATAGGCGGCCTCAATTAATTAGTGATAGCGTGAAGGTCCAACTTGACCAATTTGAAAACAGTGGATGAACTGGGAACTCAGTTCAGAAGACATACTGAATAATCTAAGGAGGAGGACGATCACGCTGATATTAGGAGTAATTATCATGATAAAGGCAGTTACTGCTTAATATTTGTTAGCAGTTGGTTTATTTTCATATATGCTGAAGCCGGAAGTAATAGAATTTGGAATCGGAAGATGATGAAGAATATTCGATGATCATATATAGAAACTGTGGAAGTAACTCTCTCAGTAGTTACAATAAAAAAATTAATTATTGTAGTAAAAGAGTAGTTATAGTAGTAAAAGAGAGAGTCGCATCAGCGACATTAAGCTTCGATTTCTACAGAATCGGGCAATGTTGAGCTCAAATTTTTTCACTAACCGCATGTTAGTATTTGTGTAACYAGCTCTGTGAAGACGAAGCACCCCATTATTATTATTTTTTTTTTTTTACGTTTTTGGCTACTTTTCTCTTAGTCCTTTAAACAAGGCTGCTGCGAATATCGAAAGCGAATTTTTCGCYAGAAGAGTTCTTAACTAACTTGATTAATGGCAATTGTTGTGTGAAATTGAATTTAAGCGTTTTAAAAGTGATTCTCCGATAATAGATGCATTGCTGAACCCATAAAAACGAGAAAATCGCAATCGATTTACACTGAAGATCAAGTACAGTTGTTCAACGCATGTGACTGTATCCATCAGTTGCTGCGTTTTGTGACACACGTTTCGCACATACAGCGCCGCATTCGAAACCCTCACTTGACACGTCTATTGCTGTTTTGTCAGCTTGGCATGCTCTCGAATACGTTCGTTTGTGCTGGCGCTTTTTTCGGTTTATTTGCACTAAATCGCCAGCATAGTGACCCAATTTTCGCTTATATACAAATGCGTATAACGGTCCATTCTTTTTTTCATAGCTGCCATTCGTACGCAAAGCCAATAAACGCTGCTTTTAAGCGCCAGCATTCAACGCATGCAAAAACGCAATTCAATCAAGAAGAAGAGAAGCGTAGAGAATCTAAAAAAAGAAGAAGAAGAAAAAAATAGAAAAGGAATGGAAAAAAATCTAAAAAAATAGCACCGTACATACAGTTACACACAGCGTTTGTAGTTTTACAATATRACGGTTTTTGAGTGCTGCCAATTCTAGTTTTAAAGTTTCAGTATCTTTGAATTTGGCGTTTTTTAGCTGGCTATTGCTCGCGGCGTCGGCCATTGCTGCGCTGTAGGTGCAATAAAAATTCGTATTTTTTTCGTATTTCATTTCCATGGGTTGTTGTTATTTCTTCGATATTCCGTGGGATGTTTGGAAATTTTTGCGCTGTGACACAAACTTGACGATTGTAAAAATGTTCGCTATGAATATGTAACAATTTTGACAGAGTTCAGGCGAAGCGGAAACAATCRCGCTTGGCCAAGTTGGAAAACGGCTTATGTGTTGAATGTTTGGATATATGTTAGAATTGACCTCTTGAGGGCATAACAAAAAGGGGTCGCGTTTATGCTAGATTTAATGGCAGGCCGATGTAAAGCTGTTCTGGACGACATTTCCACGTCAGACTCCTCCGTACAACTTTGACATCAAGCGTCYGAGAAGATTTTATGCCTTACTGCATGAACGCTTATTTGACATTGTCTGGTAAGAATTCCTACGATTGCGGTAGGATCAGAAGAATTTTGGACAGAGGAATCTCACAGTCGCACGGGAGCTGGTAGAAGATCCAACTGGGTCCTATTTCGAATTGAGGGGGTCAGGAGTGCCACCTTTGGCTAGCTCGTAGGCTTTGCCAGCGATTCCGCTGCGACCTGGCACCCATACGTGTATGATGATAAGGTAGCTTGATGGAATTTCTAGTGAGGACAGACAGTCTTTGACAAGCTTCGAGCGCACAGTTAGAGAGTTCAGCGCTAGTATYGCCGCTTTACTGTTGGCRTGAACGCGAGTTACGTAGCTTAACATAACAGTCTGACAACTATCCCTCCACTAACCCCATTACGATATACAATACATACTTGTATGTACAATATTAAGGTCTCGTATAAGCTTAATAAGAACATTATAAGCCGGTCTTAAGCTTCATTTGACAAATAAATCTTGTATATATTATGGATGAAAAAATAAGTGCAATGACAATGTAACTTGCTCCAGTGCGGGCTAACGCCCCCTTATGATAGACAGATAAATAATTGAGGAATGCACTGCGACCTTAGGTCTATTGTGCCCTATGTCCCCCCCTTACGGAGTTAGCTGCTTCAGAGCCTATTCTTCTAGGAGCCGACGTAATAAACGTGAAGAACTTTATCACAAGASTATGGAATATACGTTTGAGTGAGTATAGAGTAACATTGAGAGAATTTATACGTAATAATCAAAATGCTTGACATTAACCCTGGTTGGTATACTAACCCACATTATTTATGTTCTAAGGCTTTTTATGAGCAACATTGGTTTACGAGCCTCTTAACGTATATTTCAAAATTTCCGCCTAAATGTATGCTTTAAAAATTGATATTCTTCCCATTTTCTCTAATGTATAATTATAAATACTTTCAACWTAAAATTTAAATACGTTCTTGCTTGCGTTCGTAAGTTTTCTTAATAAACAAAATTTGAATAAAAGGAGTGAAATAAAATGTACTTTCCTTTTGTTTTAATTTAAAATTTTCCGCCCAAATGTATGTTTCAAACATTCATATTTTTCCACTTGTTTCATAATGTCTAATTATAAATATTTTCAACATAAAATTCGAATACATTCTTGATGGCGTTCGTAAGTTTTCTTAATTAAAAAAATTTAAATAAAAGGAAAAAAATAAAATTCACTTTCCCTTCGCTTAAAATTCTTAAATTTTCCGCCCAAATGTAAGCTTCAAAGAATTCATATTTTGCCACTTTTTTCATAATGTCTATTTCGAAGCATTTTCAAAAAATTTAAATTTTCGCTTTCTTTTTAAATTTTMTCCTTTACAAAAATTAATCAATCAAATAGCAACAATAAAAAGTAATTTAGTTCTTTTATAAATTTTTTATTTTTACTTTTCCCATTTTTAGTTATTTCTGTTATAATTTACTTCTACTAAGYGACTACTTGACACGAGTTTTAAATTAAGGCAAAACTTTCGCGTTTCCATACTTCGGCATGWCGTATTTGACAAGCTTCAGTCAACAGCTCGAAAGCTGTTACTGCTGGCGGCTGCGGTCTGGCGTGTRTTATTTCAGATAGTGTTTTGTGCTGTTATTTTAAGCTAACGCGACAATTTTTCATCAACGCGTGTGGTTTACCATTACAAGTCGCCAGAAAAAAAATGAAAGCAAAAAAAAAAAAATTCATAAAAAAATATAAATAAAACTTTATGATAACTTTTCGCCATAATTCCTTTTCTAGTGAAGCTGAATCACCACTTTGGCGTAAAATTTGGTAGCTGGAGCGATTTGCCACACACCACGCGTCGCGTTGGCGTTGTGGCTGACTTTTTATTTGTCGTTCCCAACTTTGGCGCAGCGAATTATTTACAAATTGTTGCGTTTCGGTGGCATCCTGGAGCAACTAGAAAAATAAGTGTGTAAAAAATAGCAGTAGAAAACYCAAACACAACCTTGGCGGTTTCCAAAGTGGAAAATTATAAAAAAAAAAAAAATGTAAAAAACTTTGCTGAACTTTTTGCTAAAGTAATTTAGCTACTTGCTGTTATTTTTTGCCACTTTGTGTTCTCATGCTTTCTATTTATTTCCTTTTATTTTCCACGCATTTCCTCACCCATGCGCATTGCTGCCTTTGTGTGTAAAAAATTCTAGCAACATTTTAATCAACTTTTTGTTTATGCGATTTTTTCCACAAGTGTTATCGTCTGCTGCTGCTTCTTGTTTTAAGACGCTACGCTTCATTTCGTTGCGCTTCGTTTGACTTCACAAAGTGTCCTGAACTTTAACGTGTTTCGCTTGTAGTAGTTGTTCATGTGTTTTTTACTCGCTAGCCTTGCTGGAGTCCCTGTTGCGTTACGRCAAAAGTTTTCACGCGCAGTTGTTTAAAAATTCATTGCATGCATTTAGGCGTGATACAAATCAAGCCTGATTGGCAAAGCTGAAATTTACACCCAACCTACAGGGTTTAAGTGAATTCTGCAGTTTGAAGTTGAGTTTAAAAAGGTACACACTCGTGTATTTTTTAATTTAGCGATGTTGAAAGTGAAAGCGTTGGGTGAAAATGGGAAGTAAATAAGCAGCAATTGAGAAGTTTTTCAACTTCTGAAAAAATGGGAATAAATGAGTTTTTACTCATAGTATTGAGTGACAGAAGGAATTAGTATGGTTAGATTGATAACTTTGTGATAATTACAAAAATTTACACATATAATTACTAAATTATATATAGTATATAACAGTTGTATTCGAAAATTATTAAATATCAATTATTACCCCTTAAGTCATTCCTAAATTCAATTAGGGCAATACAATCAGTATAGGCTCTATAATCTATTAAGCTAATGTAGTCAATTAATYCGACACAATTAGTATAGTCAGCACAGTCAATTGTTAAATGATAGTAGTCAACACCCAGCTATCAATAATCAATAGTCACAACTCATTTCAATCAATACGTTCAAAGACATATAGCCAGTATAGACRATTAAGCTAATATAAATTAAATCAATACAATCAATATAGTCAGTACAGTCATTTACTAATCGCTAATAGTCAATAATCGAAAGTCAATAACAAATGCATCTAGTGTATTCAATGTAATTAACTTAGTCCACAGTCAATATAAAATAGTCGGCGGTAGTTAATTTGGTATTTGTCAGTCGTTTCAGCAAATTCGTAATCATAATTTATTAGTCATTAGTCAATTATCGATTGCCATTAATCAAAATAGTTAGTAAAGTGTAAAGCGAGAGTTAGTAAAGTAATAATCAATACAGTTGGTGGAGTCAATATAACTTACTTAGTCAATATAAAATAGGGGTCACTGATTAGTTTGCCATTTGGTAGTCATTTGAGCAAATAGTGGTCAAGCCAGAAGTCCAGATTCAGCGGTGAAAAAGACAGTACAGTCAATTGTCAATCTCTAATGGTCAATAATTAACAGTCCATAATCAATATAGTTGGTATAGTAAGTATAATTAACCCAGTCTACAGTCAACCAAAAATAGTCGTCATTAGTTGATTGCAGTCAATTGTGTAAATAATAGTCAATAGTCAGAAGCACAGATGCAGATGTAGTAAATATTTATCACGATTATTTAAAAGTCATAAGTCAATAATAGTGTTAATCAATAATCGATTAACCTAGTCCATAATCGATATAGTTAGTATGATCCCTATGATCAATAGCGGACAAAATATATTCGTCAATAGTTAATTGCAGTCATGCGAGGAAATAGTAGTCAATAGTCAGACATCCTGATTGTGTAGTAAATATTAATCACAATTTAATAATCATAAGACATTTATGGACTAACATGAATCAATAGTCATTGCAAAATATTTAGAAGTCAGTAATCAATTTTAGTTAGGAATTAGTAAAAAATCAACTAATAAAAATATTCAGCAATCATCAATCAATAGTCGGCAGTCAATATTTCACAGGGATCAGTTAGTAATCTTTATTCAATAGTAAATAGTAAACATCCACAAAATAACAATCTGTCATGATTAGTCAATACATGGTCAACGTTAGTCTTTAAGCTTTACTATTCTATTAACTGTCGGTTAGATAATAATACTTTTTAGTCTCCAGTCAGTTATAAGCCGTTTATGGTTCGAACATAATCTGTTGGCAGTAGTTTTGAAAGAGTAGTTTCGTTCAGTATTTTCTAAATATTACAGCGAAGGTTTTGAATTAACTCAATTAATATTTAAACTTCAGTCTTTTAATTTTCGAACATAATTCTAGTCATTAGTTTTTAAACAGTATTTTCGAAAAATTATCAAGAATGTTTTGGATGGACCTAATTAATCTTTGAACTTTAGCCGTTAAGTATATTTGTTAGTGATTTATTGCTGGTGGGTTACGAGAAGTCATTTGTGGTTAGAACGTAGTGAGCGGTCAATAATTTTTAACCAATACTTTTGAAATATTACCGTGAAGGTTCAATTTTTTTAGGCTAATGTTTTCAGGTATGAATTAAATCAAAGATTAGCAGACAAAATCAATTTGCGAGTAATCGAAAAAAGAATYGTCGAAAAGTGCAAATTATCGTTAGTTAAAATCAAAGGGGTGGGTTCAGCTTCAGCGAGGGTGCTTATATTTTATTTATTGACCAACGTTTAGTTCATGGTAGTGACTTTGCAAACTACRCAGACTCATTGTAACGATATAGTCTGCTAGCTTTCTGTTGGCTTTTGCGAAAAGTTACGACACGCCTTCGATTCCCCAGAGAAATTAATTTGATTTATGCAATTGCAGCGATACAAAGCGCGTTCGTGTGTGTGGGTATATATGTGTGGAAAGGTTTGTGTCAAGTAAACGAGGGCGGAGGTGACACGTCAAATTTATAGCAACACCAGCCAGTGAAGTCAAGTATAGTGAAATAGAGTTTACTTTCGTCAGGTACCCCATAACCAAATACTTCGAAACACAACCGCCCAACTTCCTTACTGCCAGCAGCAATCACACCAGCAGGTGTTTGAAACGTGCGCCGCCGACGTCGACGACATTGCAACCAAACAGTGGCCAGCAATGCAGTGACAAGCGACCACGAACGTTGATGAAAATGCCATTTTGCCGGAGWTCCGGCAGTCAAACTCACGTTTGGAGTTTGGCGAAAATATCGCGTGAAATTTGCGGWGGCRSAASACGCAYACACACACATMCACTAAAGCATCGTTGTRTTGCTGCTGGACTGCAGCGCGTGCTGAAGTTGCACGAGAGTCAAGTGTGAATAGTGTTCGGAGAAACTAAATGAAGTAAATTGCGAAACTTTTGCGCTGGCATGTCGTAGGAAACCACTAAAATAAAGTAGCACGATTTGTTGCACGTGTGTGTGTGTGTGTGTGTGTGTGAGTGTCAGCGCACAGAAAGTGAGTGGAGGGCACTGTACATTTGGCTAGTGCAGACACTAATGACAGTTTGTTAGCAGCGGTATTAAACAACTGGGGAGTCAAGTTGTTGCTCTGTGGAGGTACCAACGCACGCACACATGCACATTGTTGCGCACACTCATACACATACGCTTACATGCACGTCAATATTTCTTCATAGCAGCAAACTTAGCCGTGGCAATTACCACAAAGGCCCGAAGTAACAGTATACCCACTGTACTGAATTTCTTTCCCCACCGCTGCCCCGCTCAGCCGCTTCTTGCCCTGCTGTCAATTGTGCATTTGACTTCGGTGTCTTTACTCATTGATATGTCTAATGGCTTTTGGCGAAGTGTCGACTAGACCAGACCTGTTAGCTGCTTGCTTATATGCTTGTCACGGCACTCTTGCTCTAGGTGTGTATGGAGTCAAGACATTTGATTAAAATAAATTGACACTTTCAATGTGAAAAGCTGGTTGATATTCCACTCATRAAATGCCCGCGCTCCTGTGCGTCTACGAGGAATACCAGCGCAAATGCATACCTTTGGGTACATAATTGACTTAGCGAAAGTTACTTTTAGTTTTGAAAATATTTAAGCAGTCGCAGACTGGTTTCACGTGTCGGTTCGAMATTCATTTATTACTGGTCTGGTTGGTAATAAGAAACCTTTAGATTCCTTTCGGCGTTGATTTTATTGTATGGTTCTGTTTGACTTCGTAATCGTCTGAGTTTCGAATTTAATTAGTAACGAAAWAATAGATGAAGGAAGTATAATGTACATACACTAGAGCGTTCATTTCCAAAGAGCCAAAAAAAAAAAAAATAAAATAAAATAAAAAAAATAAAAAAAAATTAAATAAAAAAAAAACAGAAAAATCGCGTATGCGACAATTATTTTACGGATCATTCTGATTTCTGCATTTTTTGTTTTATTTTTTAAAGCTTGAAGATATTTTCCAATAGAATATACCAAATTAAGTTGACCATTGTTTCATTGATACCTATCGCTACTATTGTAATACTAGAAGTAATGGGAAAAAAACAGTGGTATAAAAGCGAGAGAGATCATAATAGCACCTGCCAGTTATAGAATGGAAGATATGAACAGGTCAATTGAAAAACTTGCCAAAAATTATTATTTTTTGTTCAACATAGTTCCGCTCAAAAGTGGTTATAGCGGCCCTTCAAGTTTTCGGTGCCAYTTTTGCTGTACGATTTCTCTTTTGCTTCAAAACACGCGTCAGTTTCGGTGATCCCCTCTTTATTCGATGAAAATTTCTTCCCAACGAGCATTCTTTTGAGATATAAAAACAGAAAATTGACGCAGGGTGGCGCATATCTGGAGAACTCGGTAAATATAAAAGCAATTCGAACCCCATTTTATGGATTTTACAATAATTTTCACTAACGGTGCATTGKCTTGGTAAAACAGCACTTTCTTTTTCTGCAAATTTTCGGCGATTTTGATATCTTCAAAGTACCTGCTATCACGAACAATTTCATTTTACATTCACCCAGAATTATTTTGTAGATTTTTTTCATGTTTTTTGGGTAACAATCTCTTTTGGGCGTCTACTGCATTCTGTGTCATCGGCCCTGATTTCGCCTCATTCAAACTTAGCAAACCACTTTTCAGCGATTGTTTTCCCTAGTGCAGAGTCCAAGTAATGTTGACCAATCCAAACTKYGGATGCARTAGTATTTTTTYCCTYATWAAGCCTTTTGWAGGTTATGGTTAACTAAATATAATATGGATTTGATTCTATTAGTGCCTTTATTGTGGTTGGATTGAGCTTGAGCTGTTTGTGCGATTAGTTTTCAAGGCAGTATAAATTTGGTTAAGTGTATGTCTTAGAAAGTTTTTAAAGGTTGAGTCTCAATTGTTAAATAAGAAAGGATTTTAGCGCAAGTAAATATAAAGACACTTTGTGGAGATATATTTTCTGGAATGGAACGAAATGGTTTGGAACAAAGCTAAGAAAATGGTGTAGATAACCACTAATACTTCCTTAGTTGAAAATTTTGTTATAAAATATGTTCTTTAATGGAAAAAATTTGTGATTCTTACTCGAAATTATTGCTGGTATTATAATTTGAGAATCATTTTACTTGTTCTCACTAACTTCTTAGACAACGCTTACGAGGTTATGTCCGAGTTGAACTTTGTAAACGAAAATTGCACTCGACGACTTATATTAGCTAACATAGTATATGTAAAATATATAGAAATATATATTTCGCGAAGTGTAGCTTAAAATTAGTATGCTATTATATTCTTAGTAAGATTCGGAAAATTTTATTGATATTCCTATCGTGGTGTAGAAATCTTTTTCATTCCCCGCAGGCCTTCAATGTYATAATGAGGCACAAATCAGCTCTCATATGGTTATATATTACTATATTATTATATTCTATTCTATAAAGTCACTTATAAGCCTTAAAGTAAAAGTGTATGCTAACCTTAAAAGCTTAAATGAAAAATTTTAAATTTTAATGCAGTTGCTTATGAGCTTATTTGAGTTACAAGTAATGCTTTAAGTTTCGAAAATTTTCGTAGCAATTTTCTTCTTTCCACCCACAGATTAGCGTAGCCATAACTCCTATTTGGAAGTACCTGAAAGCTGGACTGATGACATCACGGAAATGAGCTTAAAAAAATTATGCTCAGGAATACCCTTATATACATACATACATATGTATATGCACCGTAAACACATAAACACATAAGGTGCTTGGTGCTTTTTATGGTCTCGCGTTGAAATRTGCTGACATGAAAAATACATTTAGCAACAACACATAACACCCAACGTATGTACCACGCACTATAAACGGGGGCTTGTACATGTACCCCCAAAGCAGAAAAAAAAAACATAACAATACTTTAATGGATGCAAGCGCTGGTAATATGGGGAGATGAAATGGGAGTCGTGGAAAAAGGTGCTTGAAAAGTGGGAGCAAAACACAGGGAGAGTGTAAGTGATAGSAAAGATATGTACTATTTATATTTCTGTAGGTGTATGTGTGCTTATAAACAATATATTTTTGCTTTATCTGCAATAATGTGGCTATAAAGACTCATTTTTAATAGCTGAGTCCATCACATTAGCGAACAATAATTATATGCACAGTGAGCAAGGATGTTTCGGCAAAAATTTTAGCCTTGAAAAAGAAGTATGTGACGATTTATAAGTGAGCCTTTACCAAAAAATATGTTCAGTGATATATAGCGTATGCTTATATACTACATTCTCATATATTATAAAACGAATGTAATCTAAAGTCGACTCAAATCATCTGTCATCTTCTTTTCACTTTTCCACATTAAATACCACCACCAAAGAAAAGTCCACGCACAAACTTTTTTCGCTATTCTTTTGCTGGTTTTATTTTCGCACTTTATACATCATCCCACGCATGATAAACTTTATTATTATTTATTTTTCTTTTTTGCTGTTGTTGTCATTTTACTGTAATGAAATTCATTTRCTGTCTGCCAACAAAGTGAAAGGGAGGTACGTCGACAAGTCTAATTTGATTGATTAACCCGACACGTTGGACTTTTGGGAAAGTTTATCAGCTTTCATTGCKTTCATAAGCTGCATTTAGGGGTTTRRTAAAGTATATATGAGACTGTTGTGTGTATGCGTGGATTTTTAAAGAGCAGTTAGCYGCCATTTAAGTTTTATAAAAGCGACGAGTAGGAAAACCAGTATAAAAAAGAAGCTTCAAATGCACTGAAATCGAAATATACGTTAAATTTGATAACAAGCTTTAGTTCAAAATAATAAATTTTAATAAATTTATGCTAGAAAAAAGTGTTTACAAGTGTTTCACAAGTTCATTTAGGAAACAATTTCCGCTGCGTGTTCCAAAAGTTCAAAAAGTTCAAATAATTATTTTAGTTTCACAAGTGTTCCATAAGTTCAAATACATATATTGAAAGCCGTTTCATAAGTTCATTTATTTTTAGAAACAAGTGATAGGTTCTACGTATGATTTTTTTTTAGAGGCATGTTAAATTGTAAAGTATTTTGATTGACATTTGCTGTTGAACAAGTCCAGTTCATATACTATATATTTAAAGCCTTAAGTTCATATATTTTCAGAAACCAGTGAAAGCATAAGTTCTGGTTACGATTTCGTCAACATTTTGGAGGCATGTAAAGCTTCTACAATGACCATAAATTACAGTAGACTATACTTGAAGTCTCTCTCCCTCTCGGAAATATTTTAAGGCGCTATATTTTAACAAKAATCCATTTCTAATTTTTTACGGAAATCATACCTTTTTGGTTCTACTACATTCGAAGGTATAAATGCAYATATTTACTTACCAGCAAAACTCACATGTATACCTAATATTAAATAGAATCAATCATCGTTTTCACTCGAAAAAAGTGAAAGTAAACTACCTAACTGAATTTTCTATATCAACAAAAGCCGCTTAATTCTCCGAACCAAAGAAAAAATAATAAAATAAAAATAATAATAACAAATATCCGATACAACCTTTGCGTATTTATTTATTCAATTATTCAATGAGAAATGAGTGTATTGAATAAGTTGGCAGCCAAGCTATGATCCACAACTGCAGTCTGCAAAGTTATTTATTATGCTCGGCCAGTCAATGCGTCACGTTTTCATTGCAAATTCGATTTCGTAGCTATGGTCAMTTATTTGTTAGCTTTGTCGCGTACTCTCGGTTTCGTTACCACTTGCTTTGACGCAGTCTTATTTACTTTGAAAAATTTCTATGGAATAGCAGGGGTTGTTTTCCATTTTTGAGCAACAATATTGCTTTGCCTATATATTTATATATAAGTCGATAAACTTCCCACCATCTTTATTGCAATATAAAACACATATACTTTGTTGTAGATGCGTGATCAACGAAAGTAGGGGAAAMGTGACTTATTTGCATGAAATTAAGACACTTCTAAATATTTTATTTAAAATTAARTTTATAAGAGATTAGATTGTATGCTCAGCTTATTGCTGAAAAATTGTATAAGAAATTCGTAATTGAACAAGTGGAATGCTCACGCAGCATTCCTCGCTACTTGAGTGTTCCACTTGTTCAATGAATGATTTTGAAAATAAAATAGTAAAACTTTTAATGATTTTTTAAGCATAATCCATTTGGAAACCAGCGATTTCTTCTTTGAAATTATTGAAAAAATTTATGAWATAAGTAAGTTTGATTAATTGCAATGGTATATGATGACTTAAAGTAAAGCTTTTACATAAATATATTTCTTAATTTTTTTTCTATTCCGATGCTCTGCGTCACAAGCATAAATATCTCTCCTTGACATCGGTCAAATGTTTTAAAAATTTCTCTATACTGCAAAACATGCCTTCTAAGTTATTGTAACACATTTGCTCTCACCTTCTAAGCATGTATTGACAACAGTTGCCAACTCATCTCATACAAATTGTCCCACCTAATCAGCTCTCAAGCGATAATACTACTTATATTCTACTCGCTGAGACATTTTTTCATGCATCCATCTCCCTGCTAGCTTTAATATGGCTTCAACCATTACTCTTGCAACTTACAAGCAAGTAAAAACTGCCAACTTCTCATACACATTCAACCATCATCACACATACGAGTTATCCCAGAGYCTCATCCATATTTACACACAAACATTTCTGCACTTAACTTTATTAGCTTCACCACTTAAACATACAAGCATGTGCCTTAGCTGCATTTTACAAATACCGTTTTTTTCGCAAAGCTGCTTAGTGCCTCRCCTATGCGGAGATCAAGTGTGGGAATTTTTCAAAAAAGTGAACTTGACTTGTAAAAAATGCCTTTACTTGTCGTCATGTAAGTATTTAAAGCATTTGAGTAAAATCACGTSGGTGTATGTGTGAAGGAACGGTATCTTTAGCACTTTAGCTCATAAGCTATTCTGCGCTTTATTTTTATTGGCTTTATCTATTAGAGAAGTTTTTCAGTTTTGCTTTGCTAAAAGTGCTTGCGGTTAAATAAGGTTAAGGCTTACAGTAATAGATGCCTCAAAGCAGTTAGGAGGATATGTGTTTGAAGTATAGAMAAAATTGAAGGATAAGTGTAATTATGTTAACTTTTTGCGCTCGCTGGGCTCTAGAAGTTATATGGTAAGCTATTGATAAAAAAAAAGGTTTGATTTCAAATAAGGACCAAATAATTCGCATAYAGAGAAGATAGGAGCTCTAGCTCAAAGTACAGCTGCTTAAGACTTGAAAAGTATCAGAGAGTAATGAAGAACAAAATGTGAGGCTACATGATGAAATGCCGATGTTAGAACGAGATGCCAGTATTAGAAGAGAGCTACCTCTTGACAGCTATCAGGTAAAATTATAATCTATYAGAAAACGGGGTGGACAAAAATAGTACTCTAGTACTCAGTATTTTATGTTATTTAAAACAGAGCGTAAATTTGTAAAGAGAGAGAATCAAGTAGAGCTAAATCAAATCAATTAAAGAGCCATATATAATCCATACGACCAACGATAGTCATGACGTAGATGGAAACCCTAAATCAGAGGAAGTCGTATGTGGCATAAGAAACCGGATTTCGATTAACCTGATAGAGCATAGAGATAGATAAAAAGAAATCTGGTACTGGCGAGCTCTCTCCTAAAACATATATGGTCACAAAGATCCAGTACTTTGAACAATTCCAGGTGATCCCTGTTCACGTAGATAGATCCTATGACCTTGAACCTACTTCTACAAATTTTTGGGCAATCTAAAATCGGGTGTTTTGGAGTTTCGTATTTCATGTTGGAAAACCGGTAGTTTGTGCAAGAGGCTTTACCGATGTTAGACAAGTGCTCTCCGAGCCTGCAATGCTCCATATAAAGCGTGACACGAAGACGGAATTTGTCTCGAGGGAGGTTGATCATATCTCTAAACCTTGCCATGTTGTAATCTCCCAACAGTAGCTTGGCGGGACGTATTCCAGTTGCCTGCTGCCATTGCCGTTCTCTCTTCCCTCTCTACTCCGTGCGCAGCAACTACCGAGACCCCACCGCAATACATGTTTCTGGCCCCAACCGGCAATCACATCAGCTGTACTCGGCCGCAAACTGATTGGCGATAGGCAGTTCAACCGTCCAGAGCGAAGCCCTCCCATAAAGAATAATTCAAGATGATGAATGATAACTGTACCTAGAGATAGAAGTTTGAGTCATGAAGAAAAGTAGMCAGTTGTAAGGGCATAAAKAATAGASTTTTTTGAGWTCGATTACTTCAGCGGCCTCCTGAGAGTAAATTCAGTTRAAAAAAATGGCATTTCTTGCACYCGACTACTTGAGAAAACATGTTATTCYAAGCCTAGATCACGTGCCGAACTCATTATACGGGATATAAGCTWTGGTTCAGAAATTATAAGCAAGTGTTGAGTGCGAGAACCGCTAATAACATAGTATCAAATTCTCCATAACATAGTCCTTGACCAGCTGATTAACAAAATATACATATCGGTAGTTTTTGAATAGATTTTGATTGCTTATGATTAGAGAAAAGTTAGTGAAGGTTTTGCTTTCACAAGRTACTTCAGAGATAATACTATAGACTGAGAGAATATTAGTTCTCGCGGTATCACAATAAACGTACTAAGGAGCATCGTAAGACAGCCATTCTACCTACCCTAGCTACCTAATATATAAAGTTTGTGCGACTCGATAGGAGAATCATAATACTCCATGGTAGAAAACAGATAAAAACAAAAAGAGGAGGATTCAGGAAGGAAATCATAAAAATAGTTGCACTGTCATCAGCTGCTTAAAATTAAGCGGAACAAGTTAACTCTAAAGCTAATTCATTGATAACCCGCTGTGAGTAAATAATTAAATTCATGACTGATGCATGGCAGTATAAGAAACTTCATTATCTTAGAAAGGGTACGGTGAGTATGCAATGGGCAAAGCAAGTAATGTCAGCTGCAGAAAGTTTTAAGAATAAGAAAGAGCAGATTCGCAAGGCAGTAGACAAGCTGTTAAAGATACGCATAAGCTGACATTGAAGAGCTTTTTTGTGAGTTGCTGGCAGTCGGGTTAAAGCATATATGGTTTTGTTTATGAATGAGGCTGAGCGCGAGCAAAAGGCTGCGGAATCAGACGGYGAAGAGTACAATGAGTGACAACGAAAATCATATGTTGGACGGTTATTTAAATTATTCAAAGGAGTGGCGAAATGAAGACGCAGCTGAGAGAAAGGCACTGAGATATGATCACTGTCTGCGGCTGAAAGCTGAGCGTCTGACAAAAGCGAAATGCCGAAAAGTTGAAAGCGCTGGCTGTCTGAAGAGTGCAAACGGCGGCGATGGCAACAACAACAAGGCAGTGAAGTGAAGCAAACCAACGAGGAGAGGGAGGAGAGTCAAAAAATGACAGCAACAAATTAGCGCGCAAATTTGTRTAGTGGCGATGGTTGGTGGACTGCAAAGCTAGCAAGCGGACAGACATGCTGCTGAAAATGAAGTGAAATGAAATGAAATGACTGAGACAAAGAGGCTTTTAATCCGCTTTTTAGACTGGTTTTAATAAGACTTTGTTAAAATAATTCGAAACTCATTTGCGGATTAGCAACGAGCGCCGAAATCCACTCGTAGCAGACTGTGTAGCCGGTTGTACGTATGCATGTATGGCTTTGTATGCTGTGTGTACGTAGGAATTCATCAAGCGCGGTACGCAAGCATTAAGCACAAACTTTAGTGCACAAATAAATTAAATTAGTACGCTTTTGAAGAAGCTCCAAAACAATTTGCGCACAGTCGCATTTTATTGCGCTGGAAAATTTTGTTTTCACATTTCTTGTGTGCGATATAAACACACAGCTGTTGTTGTTGTTCMACATTGGCTTTGTTTCTGTGCGCTCCACTGTTGGTAATCAAATAAACTTGATAAATTTGGGCTTATCGCCATTAAGAGTGGCTGTCAGCATCAAGCGTAACACAAGCAGCAAAGACATTTATAATTCAAGGAAGCTGCAACACTTTGAAGGCGCTGGCGTTGGCTAGCAGTGGGGGGCGGAGCGAAGTTAAGGCTTATTAGATGAACATAAGTTGCGAACTGTTAATAACCTGTCAGTGACAGCTGCTGAATGTTTGAAAGGCAGCTTGTATGCAATAACAATGCGTAATACGACTAATGATTGACCTGTGCGTATACCTAACTAATAGATTTCGTTCATATTTCGTCTTAAAGGGTGGTCAAAATGGCATAATTATTTATAGTATACTTAGCTGCAAGTTGCAATTCTTGTTCGATAAAAGCCTTTATATATTTAACGTTTTTAACAAATTTATTAGACTAGTCGTTACAATTYTTTAAAAACTTTYCCAATAGGCTCCTTTTGTGTCGATACAGTGCTGCCAGCGCGATTTCCAAACATTCTAGGCGTTACGGAAGGCATTCTGCAGAATAGAATTGAGAGCCGAGGTGTG
>NW_017535040.1:0-17470 GCF_001853355.1 Bactrocera latifrons | reverse complement strand
AACCGTGGATTGAAGCTTTATGAATTCTTCACTGGTTTCTTTCTGAATTTTTGGTAAATTCATTAGTATCGTCACTTGCTTGTCGACCAATATTCTCTCGTTTTCGTAACGTGCTTTTAGAGCTTCCCAAGCAAAATTAAAATTTTCGTCATTGAGAGCGAACTGTTTAACTATTACGCCTGTCTGACCTTTGGTTTTGTATCTGAGGTGATGCAATTTTTGTGCGTTAGATAATCTTTGGTGGTGATGTAGACGGCTGAGAACATGTACGGCCATTGTTCATAACCCCCATGAAAAATTGCTGTGCCATATGCGGGCACCTTGAGGTGGATGCCTGAGCTTGCCTCTTGGGCTTGTCTTTGTGGCAGCTCTACTCTCGGTTGTGGAGTAGGTGGATTTGCTCTTAATAGCTTTAGTTGATCAGAAATCATTGCCTTTGTGTCTTCGAACTGATTTAGGCAGTGTTCATACTTGGTGAAGATTTAAAGTTTTCTTTTAGATCTGAACCATCAGATTCTAAGATTGCGTTAAATTGTCTTTTTTTGGTTCAGAATTGGCTTGAATCGGTGAAGATGAAAACCGAGTGCAGTATCGTATCAAACTATCATTCTCAGCAATGAATTTTGTATATGAAATACCTTTAAGCTTTTTTTGCTTTGTAGCCCCTTGCTTTGAGCGTGTAGCTTTAGCAGGTGTACATGGGCTCTTTTCTTCTGAAATCATTTTCGGAACTTTTAGTGATTGTATTGCTTTCGATTCTTTTGAAGCTGAGCTCATTTAGAAGATGTATAGAATAAATTACAAACGTCTTAGTGAAAACTAGACTTGTAGATGTTTAGAAAAAACTGTTGAATAGAAGACTATTTTGTATGTMAGAGTTTMAAAAAAAAAATTTTTTTCCTATATATATGTATTTATTTGATTGGACGAGAACTCTTTTGAGTAAATAAGAGTTTTGAATGAAATTGATATAAAGATAAAGCTTTACGTATTTGATAATGTACTAGTACTTACGTTAATAAGAGTTTTAAAATAAAGTAAATAATTAATCGTTTAAATTTCATTTAATTATTTTTTAATGACCGGAAATATTTTATGTATTTTATTTGTAAGTATATATTTCTTTTATATATGCTTTATGTCCAAATGTCCTATAGGGCTGTCTCTTATACACATCTAGATGTGTATAAGAGACAGGTGTTAGTGAAAACTAGACTTGTAGATGTTTAGAAAAAACTGTTGAATAGAAGACTATTTTGTATGTCAGAGTTTAAAAAAAAAAATTTTTTTCCTATATATATGTATTTATTTGATTTGACGAGAACTCTTTTGAGTAAATAAGAGTTTTGAACGAAATTGATATAAAGATAAAGCTTTACGTATTTGATAATGTACTAGTACTTACGTTAATAAGAGTTTTRAAATRAAATAAATAATTAATCGCTTAAATTTGATTTAATTATTTTTTAATGACCGGAAATATTTTATGTATTTTATTTGTAAGTATATATTTCTTTTATATATGCTTTATGTCCAAATGTCCTATAGGGTAAGTTCTGTCTCTTATACACATCTAGATGTGTATAAGAGACAGTGTCAGCACTGAAGTAGATATTCGTATATATGCATATATTTGTATATTGCCCTCCTCTTTTTTTTTTTTTTTTTTTTTTTTTTTGTTGCCACCAACGGTTTGCACTCGATTTTCATCTTCACCGATTCAAGACTGAATTCTGAATCGGTATTAAAAAGGAAAATCTAGGCAATTTCTGGATACGTCTCTAAGCTGCGTTTTACGCAATGGTAAAATCTGATGAAGCAGATCTACCTGTATATTTTAAATCCTCCGCTTACGCAAAATATGAAAACTGCTTAGACCCTTCGAAGAAACAAAAGCTATGATCTCCGATCAATTGAAATTAATTAAAGCAATTGCACGTACACCACAACCGAGAGTAGAGTTGTCACAAATTCAAAGCCAAGAGCCGAGTTCAGGCATTCACCTTAAAGTGACAGCATGCGATACAGAAATATTTCACGGAGATTATAACCAATGGCCGTCCTTCCGAGACTTGTTTACGGCCGTGCGCATAAACCATCCTAAATTATCACAAGTGAAACAATTTAATAACCTCTGATACAAAGCCAAAGGTCATGGAGGCGTAATAGTCAAACAGTTTGCATTACATGACTACAATTTCAATTTGGCTTAGGAAGCTCTAAAAAACGATGCGAGAATAAAAGAATATTGACCGACAAACAAGTGACCATTTTAATGAATATACCAAAAACTCAGAAAGAAAGAAGTGAATTCATAAAACTTCAATCCACAGTTTGAAAATGTTTGTCGGTTCTATCGACACAGAATATTCCCACAGACAATTGGGATCTCTTAATGGTAAGCATATGCTCCGCCACATTAACAGAAAAATCGTTGCTTTTGTGGGAGCAATCGCACGCATCACGAAGGAAATGCCCAACGTGGCAACAAATAAAATATTTCTTAACTACGCAATATGAAATTGCGGAAGGGGTAGATAAAAAACGGTCAGAGCTAAAAACGTTGAACACGACCTAAATCGAAGTTTTATTTTTAAAAATCAATCTTTTACATCCGAAAAATATAAACAAACTTAATGCGAACTGTGTAAAGGAGGGCATACGCTGAAATCTTGGGAATAGGTAAGTAAATATTAACGAAAGAAATAATTCTGTGAGAACAAAAAAATTATGTACAAATTGCGTATCACATGCGCACAAACTTAATAATTGCGAAAGCAAATTCAATTAAGCCACGGAGTTAGTTTCAACCGCAACTCCCGAAATGTGGCACCATGCTGCGGACCTTTGTCACTTGTGCTAAGGACACGAATGCTTGTGAGAGGTTGTGGATCGCATACAGAATACGTTTGTATTTTTAACACTTGTGCTGCCAGTGGAAATTCTGACTTTGTGTCTTTTACCTGTTCGGGTAGAGTACGAATGGCTAGATATGGGCCACAGTTACGCCAAAGGTATATGTATGTTTTCGATTTAAAATCGCGTGATAGACTATTGGGAGATTTTCAGAAAGTAGTTTGCAATCATCTCCATCGAACAACGAATACAACTTTACAAATTCAGAGTCCTAATAACACCGAGAACATCTTTTCAAATTGGTCTAAAATAGTCCAAGGATCACAACGATCATTCTTAGCGTCTAGGACATAACATAGCCTAAAACTGCCAACAAAACAAGTCAATTATGAAATTAAAGGAATGGGTGCAATAGTACTACAAAACTCAACCAAAATCTGCCCCATTACCCTAATTTCCCACCAAGCGGATAAGTGCATTCAAGCAGAAGCTATAGTCTTACCACAACTTACGAACATGCTTAAAAGCTATTAGGTCTACAACTTTACTTCCGCCGTTTTTTTTTTTTTTTTTGTAAATTTAAGGTTTTATTGTATAAAAACGGTCCAAAAGTGTTTTCCCTTATTCCCTCAGAAAGCAATACTTAATTAGCACACGAAATGCTTTATGATCTATTTTTTAAAATTCTATATTTATTTAATACCTAATAGAAATCATATAGATGGTAGTAGTAGAGTAATAGTATAAGCTATGTATGTGTCAGCCTCAGTAAAGCGTGGACGCGTCCTCAGCCGCACTTTTCTTGGTATTAGAAAAGAAAAGCCAAATTTGCCGCAAATGTCGAAAATTCGGCTCAAAAAGGGACATTTTCAGTTGAGAATAAGTTTGGGATGCAAACAGACCTTTACAAATATTTTGTTGGGTTAATGTTGACACAAATGTCCAAGATAGTTATAAAATGATTTAATCGACCAGTACTTGCCCCTAGAGAGATCTATTGTAAAACGGCGGAACAAAGTTGTAGATCTAATATGATATCATATAAATAGCGAGCATTGGCAAAAGATTATACACCTAAAGCTAGAAGATCCTAACTGCAACACCCGCGCTCAAATACATCTTCTATTAGGCAGTGACCTTAAGCCTCAAATTGTACTAGGTGTTGAAAAATTTTCTAGTTCAAAATACTATATTTGGTTGGTTACTAAGTGGACTAGTTGCAGAATCAGTTACCACCATGACAACTGGAAGAAATATCCAATGAATGGCTTAATTCATAATTAAGAAAAGAAGAAGAACTCTTCCCCAATTCAATCACAACACCAGAAGATCAGTATTGTGAAGATTTTTACAAAGCCACAACTACTAGATCAGTAAATGGTCATTATGTCGTACGACTACCACTAAAATAACAGTTTCCGGATAAATTCGTCATAGGTCTCACTCGCACCACTGCAACACAGCAATTTCTAAGCATGGAAAAAAATCTACTTAGAAAAGCTGAGCTCAAACAAGATTATGATGGTGTCTTACAAAAATACCTTCATTTAGATCATATGGAGGAAGTAAGCCCATGCGAAAAAATCATTAAAGGCAAATGTCACTCATTCTACTTGCCACATCATGCAGTAGTGAAGCGAGAAAAAAAAAAAACGTTAGCTTTGGTTGCACCGAAACTAAATACCCTTTACAGGTGCATTTATGTTAGTAACTATGCGTTCAATTTGTATGGAAGCTATATGCTATAGTAATCCGTTTTGGAGATTATATTGTTACCTTAAGTAGTAATCCATGAAAAATTTCGTGAGGATACCAAGTCAAATGTGAAAGTTCTCCATACGAAATCTTGATTTCGATCATTCAGTTTGTATGGCAGTCATATGCTATAGTTAACTGATCTGAATAATTTCTTCGGATATTACATTGTTGCCTTAGAAAATAATCTATAACAAATTTCGTGAATATATCTAGTCAAATGTGAAAATTTTCTATGCAAGAACTTTATTCCGATCATTCAGTTTGTATGGCAGCTATATGCTATAGTTAACCGATCTGAAAAATTCTTTCGGAGATTACATTGTTGCTTTAGAAAATAATCTGTGCCAACTTTTGTGAAAATACGTTATGAAATTTGTAGGTTTTCCATACAAGGACTTGATTCCCTTCGTTCAGTTTTTATGGCAGCTATATATTATAGAGGTCCGATATCGGCAGTTSCGACAAATRAGCAGCTTCYTGAAGAGAAAATGACGTATGCAAAATTTCTAAAGGATATATTAAACACTGAGCGATTAGTTCGTGTATGTACACCTGTCTCTTATACACATCTAGATGTGTATAAGAGAAAGGTCCGCAACACCTCAGGGTTTGACCTAAAAGAGATCACAGCAAATCACCCAAATATCTTAAAAAATATGCCAAACGACAATTTGTTGGGTACTAATTTCCTTATACTTGAAAAGGAAAGTGTAATAAAAACACTGGGAATAATATCCCTCCATAAGATCCCTCCGTCTTTATAGCCCTAACACCAAGGCATTTTCTAAAAGGAGGACCCATTTTCGCCTATCGCTATCTTTTAAATAGGTGGGAAAGAATTAAAATTCTCCATCATAATTTCAGTAGCCGATGGAAAGAAGACTATATAAAGGACCTCCACATAAGGTAGAAAACTACAAAAAAAGGCGCCAAAAATTGGAAATTATGTCCTGATTCATGACGACTGTCTCCCTCCTACCGAATGGCGGCTGGCCGCATAGAACAGCTTTACCAAGGTTCCGACGGTCATATTCGCGTAGTCGATTTCCGTACGCAATCAGGAAAACTAACAAGATCGTCAAACTATGCTTTTTACCGACCGCCGATAACGAAACCGATAAACCGCTCAAATAAACGGAATATAAAAAAATAGATTTAAAAATAGCATCCGAAACAACATAAATGGTCGATTAATATAACGACCCACTCATGCCGCATAACGTGGGAGCAATGTTCATATCCCCCATATGCAAAATTATAACTCAAATAGCACTCTTCCATACAGATCTATACAGACTTGCCACGCTTACGACGGCTGCCATTAAGCTGTGATGCACGGTCCCATCGAACAGTAGGGCCATCATCATCCCGTGCCTGGCGGCCACATTATGGGACGTCAGCACGACGCCAGCAACAAAGAGCGAGCCTCAGCAGCGTCGTAGCCACGCTCCAGCAACTGCACCGAATTCTAGGCTGAAATATTCGAATAGGGGGCACGGATGACTTAATAAACATTAGCCGCCCAAACAGCATCTACACGCTGCACTCACCTCGACATCCTCACAATCCACATCAATACAACCCACATGTGAGAGCATCTCTCACCCACACATTTACATACACACCACACTCAATTACAAGGAGCGGGATGCCAGCCAACACAAGGGATCGTCCCTGTCGCACGACAGGTATATACTTAGAGTGTTTGAAGTCAAGTAGACGGGTTTCTTTGTAGTCTCTAAACATTTGGCGAAATCTCTTAGTTATAATTAGTGGAAGTGCCATAGTTTAGGTACTACCACTTACCGGGAGACAAAATCTTTTAAATTGTATACACCGACCTGGCAAACACATAAGCAACATCTGATTTGTATTAAAAATTTTATTTTTACTTACTTGCCCTTTTCGTAAATTACACAAAATAAAACTTAAATTAGATTTTCCCCATATAACAGCTAAACAAAACGTGCACTTAATTTTAATCTGCCGTTTTGTTTTCTTCAATCAGATGTTTCTCCTTCTTCGCTTTGCCTTTAGTTACGGCATTGCCAGTAACTAAGGTTTTAGGACAAAGAACTGAACATACCCGTTGACAAGTATTCCCAACTGTTTTCTGGCAGAAATATGGGCTTTGAAATAAGTTTGAGAAGTACACCAGAGACTCCTTTCCACAGGAATTCAAAGATCTTGAGAACGCCTCCAAAAAGCAGAAATGAGGAGACTACCGCTAATGGATCAATAAAAAATTGTGAAAATGCCGACCAACATAACAAAGGCGAAAACTCTGAGGAAATGCAGAACAGTGAAGCTGGTAATATTTTTTATAAACTGAGCACAAAAAACAATTAGCTTGAAACTATGATGTCTGGTCAGAAGAAATTAATCAAGCTATTCGCGACCTTGTAAGCCGCATAACAAGCCTTTGCGACAGGGCTGAAAATCCAAAGAATCTGGTGAAAAGAGCTATGGTAGGAAATGCGTCGCAAGTATCCCCTATCTCCAGAGAAAAGCATACGCCAGAGAGGATACGACAATTATAAGGTTATTTACCAAAAAATTTGAGGTCATTAGGATTATACCGAAAGACAGTTCTGTCGATAAGCACGCATCCGAAAAATGGGGGGACGTGGTAAAAAAGAGAAAAGCCGGTTGAAAAAATAATTCATACGAAACCAAACGCCATTTAGGGTGACGAGTAGAGTTGAAATCCGGATGTCTGTTTGCCCGTCCGTCCGTGCAAGCTGTAACTTGAGTAAACCTGGCTCCATAAGAAGGTTAAGTTCGAAGATGGGCAAAATCGGCCCACTGACACGCCCACAAAATGGCGAAAACCGAAAATTTATAAAGTGTCATAACTAAGCCATAAATAAAGATATCAAAGTGAAATTTGGCACAAAGCATCGCATTAGGGAGGGGCATATTTGAACGTAATTTTTTTTGGAAAAGTGGGCGTGACTCGCCCCCTACTAAGTTTTTTTGTACATATTTCGGAAACTACTATAGCTATGTCAACCAAGCTCTACAGAGTCGTTTCCTTCAGTCATTTCCATATACAGTTCAAAAATGGAAGAAATCGGATAATAACCACGCCCACCTCCCATACAAATTTTTTGTTGAAAATCACTAAAAGTGCGTTAACCGACTAACAAAAAATGTCAGAAACACTAAATTTTACGGAAGAAATGGCAGAAATTCCAAGTCAGGGTGATAGTACTAGGTCAGTATAGTAAAATCCTCAAAGGATTTGGCGTTCGTATGTATCAGTTTTTTTTTATGACCTTTTAAATTTTTCTAATCAGGTGTACTAAATGGTCCAGATATACGAAAGCTTATTAAAAGTGACGCATTCGACAATATTTTGAATGCGTCACTCGACGCTGAATTGAATGCATGGCAGGCAATCAAAGAAGTAATAGAAGGCTTGTTGGGAAAGCATCGTTCTAACAACTACGATGTTTCTGTCGCAAGGATGTTAAGAGCATTCTCGGAAATTGTTTTTTTTTTTTTTTTTTTGGTGTTTGGCAAAATGTTACAACTAAGCGAAAAAACATCAAGATAAGGAAAAAAGGGGTCAACAGGTTATAAAAAAAAAACTGACACATAGGAACGCCAAACCCTTTCAGGGTTTTACTATACTGACCTAGTACCATCACCCTGACTTGGAATTTCTCGCCCCCCAGACAATAATCCCAAAAATGTTCCACATTGTAATAGAGACATTATTAAGCCAATTAAAAACGTATCAACAAGAAGCATTAATCAGTTAGGTACGGTATGGAAATGGATTTCAGGTACACCTGACTATGATGATTTTATGGAAATTTCAAACAAAGTAAATGATTTAATAGAAAATAATAACAAACGCATCACGTGAAAAGATATCAACTGCCTCGGATGGGAGACAATTTACAACTAGTTCACAAATATTTAAAACAGTCACAGAATTAACACAAATGATAAAACAATTACAAGGCAGCTCGAACGAAAATTCTATTTTAAGACAAAGAAACAAACTGATAATTACTGAACTTGAAAATACAACACAGACTATTACATTACCAAAATAGAGGATTTGGAATCCCTTAATTTTAGATAGTGCAGAAATCAAAGAAATAATAAGCGAGGAAAGAACTACGTAAAAATATCAGACCTTGTTGATGTTTCTGAATTCAAAATTGCACAAAAACTAATCTAATAATATTAAATATCCAAAAATATAAAGCATTTGTAATACCCGTTTCAGAAAAGGATGGGAAATTACTAAATGAAAGTGAAATAATAAAATGCGAAAATAAATTTTATTCAGTCCAATTTTGCAAAAAAAAAAGTTAAATAATGTATTTTTTATGATAAAAATGAATAATACTAGGTTATATTAATAATAAACATGCTAATTGTACAAAGATTAATTAAGCAAATAAAGTAATAAACATTGTAAAAGACCGTGCTATAGTAGTTTCCCGAAAACATAATATGAATAATCACACAAGAATCGGAGTATATTTGATAACGTATGAAGATAATGTACTAAATGATCATATAAAGTATGAAAATCCCACTGGTAAATTTTTCAAATATTTAAAAGAAGGAAAATTTAAGCCATTTTTTGTAAAAGAATACATTGAAACAACAAATATTGATTTGAGATCGTAAAACTTTATCATGTTAACTCCAATAAAACAAGAAATAAAAAGAAATCCTGTTTGGTGGGCATTTAGTAATTTATTATTGATAATCATATTATATTAGGTTATTTATTACTAAAGTAATAACATATATTATATTAAATATCAAAATTAAAAATTCAAAGGAAAAAGAGAAAATATTAATAAAACTATGGACACAAATGATTAACTTACAGAATGTATATTCGAAGACGGGACTCTTTGATTTAGAGATGGGGGAGTTAACGCTACCAATAGCTAACAGTACGTGTATACAAAATAAATAATAAGTATTTAATTTCTTTAACAAACGAATGTGTCAAAAATGTCATTGACACATTGCCAATTAGTAAGCGGCCACCAAATATTACACTTAAGCTCTGCACTTCTTAGAATCTAAAATTAATCTTAAGAAAGTAATTGTTAAAAGAATGTGAAATAAAGATATTACAGTTTAGTACGTTAACCAAGCTCAATAGATTTACATATTTTGTGGTCTTTTCAAACACAACCCCGCGATCGCGGAAAACATAATTTACATATTTGAAATTATAGTAGCAGAGGAATGGCTATAGCCGAATTATTTGAGACTGATGTGGAAGCAACAGATAACCATTTCGAATTTAATTTTCTACTTCACTTACTTAATACATACGTTATTAAATAAAATTACCTTTGTTAAAAAAAATAATATTTTTATAACGGTTTAAACTAGAGAAAGCTGTTTCCACCTAAGTACGTATTTGGGCTGATGTAACATTAGTAGATTATGTGCTAGGTATGCTAAACTTATTAAGACGTCGGGCCATAAATATCTCAAATTTAGGTTATATAGCCCAATTTGTAAAGTAGATAGATCAACTTATAATTTTGATCTACAATTCATGCATTATATGCTCAGAATATAATTTGTTTGTTCGAGTACCGACAGTGTTTCCTAAAACACTTGCAAATTATGGATATACATATATACAAGTATGTTGCATACTATATATCTACATGATACCTATGAAAAGATGTTTATTTTGTAAATTCGTTAATAAGAGAGAAGACCTTCACTATAACACAAATTATATATACTTAGTCATTAGAAATTTTTTGTAGATTAAAGTGAAAAATACCCTCTAGATTTAACACATGCTTTGAATTTATCTCACCGCTGCAAAGCAATTACGTTTAGATTAACACATTTACTAACACATGAAAAATTTGCATCAATAGTTAGAAAAGTGACATTTTTAGGTATAATTCTGTCATGTTTTGCCTGCGATTCCAACCTATTAAGTTTCTTAGATTCATCTTAATGCCAGGATGTGAAAATAAACAGTAACCTCTCTAACAAAGATTGAAAACTAGAAATGTATTATCTCTCAAAATAAATTGATATTATATGTAAAGGTGATAAATTAAGATATGGGTCAGATTAAAAACTACACTATTTATAATAGTGCATCACCTCCTTTGAGTGGAAATGTCATTCATATACATATACATATTATATATCGCACACTCAACAGACTTCTACCAAATTAATTTTAGCTTTCTGCAGTCTCCAGACACCATTACCATGAACCTCACTTTGAATTCTACTAGAGAATTATTTTAAATGATACAAATCCCCAATTAAAGTTTAATTTTTAAGACAATGCGATAGTTTAGGCGTTGTCAAATATTGTTAGCCTTTCTCAAATTGTGGAGTAACCAAAGAAGAAAAATAATATACAAATAAACTGAATAAGGCATACTTTATATTTGTTTGTTTGGTGCTAGTATTTTGCGTAAAATACCGTTTCGTTCCTAATATATGAAGACTATAAATTTTATACATTTAAAAAACTATTGACACGAAGTAATAATATTTACAAGATTCAAATCAATAAAGATATAGAAAAACGTACATAAAATACATAGGTATATCATTTGTAATACATAAAATGTAAAAGAACTTTTCGTGACAATGTAAGGGTATTATTATTTTTAATTATGCGTAAGTACACATATATTTAGATTTAATATTTTCGGGTTAACAAGTATAAGAGTAAATGGTCAACCTTCATGCTTTTGTTTGATAAATTACTTACTAAAAGAAACTTCAAGTAAAATACCACAAGGTAGCTTTTTTTACAATCACTTAGAAAAAGAAAAAAGGCAAATCAAAAGTGTCTGTGTTAGATTATAACATCATAGAAGAAGAGTTCAGTTGTAGCAACTTATTCTGTACCACAGTGCTACACGCGTTCTTGTAAAAAAAAATCAGATAAGACTGTAGGTAATAAAAATAAGCAATAAGGAGTTAATGAATTATTTTATAGGAATAGTATAGTTGATTTAAATATTTGCAGATCAGTAAATTATGTTAGCCAGTAATTTTGTTAATTTTTCATTACAATTAGCGTATTAACTCTATCAAACTTATTTGTGAGGCCATTGCTTACCACTTAGGATTACACTGGAGCAATTCGGTGTATAAGTATGAGCTAATTATTGTTATAATGTAACTGCGTTCGAAGTAAAATATTTCATTTGCACAAAGAATTTTCGTTAAAACAGGAATGACATAAAGAACTAATAAAATATTGATAATAATTTCAATAATGTTGAAATGAAATATTAATTAATTATTTTTTTTTTTTGTTTCTAATCATTTTTTTACATCTCCTGATAGATGATTTTCTATGAGAAATGCACTGACTTATTCAATCACAATTTCCCTGCTGCCAAATTGCATTATGCGTTCTTGTAGCCACTTTACTCATGAGAAGACAATTGTAAAAAAATACTTTTCCTGCTCGGGAGAACAAGATGTCTAGCTGCAGTGCTTTGTTTGCTTTCAAAGAGCATTGAAGCTTATTTAAGTTTATTTTTAAATCGGAATAAAAAGCAACACATAGTGAAACTTGTGAGGCAAACACATTATATACGCCTCTAATACATATATACCACATATATATAATATTTAACGATATGTACAGTTTGGATTATATATTTATGAAATATACGGTAAAAACTGCATTTATAATAACATTTAATATAATAACATTTCTATTAAATTATATTTCATTCTTAATTCGCTTATGTTAAGTTTTAAACAGATAATCTCTCTGCAGTAACGGAGCTATACTGCAAAAATACCATATGAAAGTTAATTTTAAAGCCACAAAGTGGGCTGCTTATCTAGTTGCACAAGTTTGTGATTTCTACTGACGCCAGATTTTTGCAAAGACATCTTCGTACCGAGACACAGTGATCGGTTATTTTAGAAATCAGCGGCCAAAACTACTTCCATGCCTATATCAAAACAAATTTTTTCTTAGCTTTATATATTAGGTTGTCAAATATCCCCCTTCCACCTTTTTGGTCTTTATTCAATGCTTTATAAAAAGTGATTGGATTTAGTTGAAATATGCGCCGTTTAAAACCTCTCATCAGAGCTCCCGTAGGAAGTGTGTGGTTTGGCGTTCTTGGTGGAACACTACTCCCTTCCTGCTGGCCAATTCTGGATGCTTCTGGTTGATCGCCTGCTTCAAGCGCTCCAGTTGTTTGCAGTAGATGGTAAAATTATGCCAATGGCCATATGGGAGCAGCTCATAATGCATGATTTTCTCCCAATGCCACCAAACACACAAAAAAACCTTCCTGGCTGTCATTTCCGGCTTTGTCACTGTTTGGGACGATTCACCGGCCTTCGACCACGAGCGTTTTCACTTCATATTATCGTATGTGATCTGTTTCTCGTCGCTAGCCACCATCCGCTTCAAAAATGTGTTGGGTCCAACTGCAACAACTAAACGCCAACAAGAAGAAGAAAAAGCAGCTGTAATATAAATATTGCAACAACACCGCACCCGAATACTTTTGATAACACTGTACAAAAACTCACAGTCAAAATGGACAACTTAGATATTAATGCTAAATTTAAACTTATTTCTACTAATCTTTCTAGCATACTACCATATGATGGCAATGAAAATTCTTTGTTAGGGTTTATAGAACGAATTGATTCTATGATCCCAATTTTAGAGTATTTCCCAGTAAATTTTAAAATTTTACTAATGGGAAATATAAAAGATAAAATCGTTGGCAATGCAAGACAATCATTACTAATCAATGGTAATGTTGATACTTGGCCTTTGATTAAAAAAGTTTTAATTGATAACCACGGAGAAATAAATTTGGTTGATTAATTAATTGATAAAATAAGACCTTGTCGTTGCGATTCAACAATAGAAAATTTTTATAATAAACTTAATATTTTACTATGTCGTTTAAATAATGCATTATATTTTAGTAAAAATAAGATAACTGGAATTAATTGTGAAAGTAATGCTAGAATAGCTCTCAATTCTTTTAAATACGGTTTACCAGAGCCAGTTAAAAATATAATAGTCGAAATCCTAAAGATTTAAAAAATGGTTAAGATATTATAAAGTCAAATGGGTATTTAAAATATAATAATCGATTAAATTGTTGTACTATTTCTAATAAATATGAACAACAAAATAGCAAAATGATAAATAGATATTCGAATGCAGATCGGTTTTACAACAATAGTAATCGTACTGGACAAAATTACAAAGACAAAAACTATGGTGAACCATACAACACTAGCATTAGCAGGGGACACTACTACAATAATAACAGCAATAATGAACGACTTCAACAAAAATATGGACAGCAGAGTAATAATAACTTATACCCAAACCCTTCGGCACAGTCGAGGTTTACATCTAATACTCGAAATAGTGGACGAAAATTTTTTTCACAAAATCAATATCAATTTGCTACAAATAAAAATATTTCTCCGAATAATGATATTTCTGGCCAGTCATCGGTCGAACCAATGGAAATTGGAAATTTTCAATTAGTAGCCGAAGAAAACTACACTATATATGTAACTGTAAACACGCATATAAGGAAATTAAGATTCATTGTAGATACAGGAGCGGAATTTAGTGTAATAAATCCGAAGTTATGTAGACTCCAATAAGCAGTAGAACAAACAATAAGGTCATTAAAAGTTTTGGGAAGATATATTTTAACAAAAAATCAATTTAGTGTACCACTTTTAAAGAATTTAATAAAACTAACTATTTTGCGAATTTTATAGAATACTCGATTCACAATTATTTTTACGGCATTATAGGGAATAATATTTTATTTGATTTAAATACAATTGTTAATTACAAAAATAGGAAAATAACAACAGACTATGCAACAATGCCTATTTACTTGAGTGAAGAAGAAGAAAATTCTCTAGAAGACTAAGTATATAAAAAAACAAAGCTGTACCTGTAAGCTTAGTTGCGAGGAGAATAGAAGCAAACTCAGTGGTCAAGTTTGCCAAACATTTAAACGCAAAAGATAAGGAAGTTTCAAAGACGGTTTTAAATAACTGTCAGGACATTTTCTACAAAGAAGGAGAAAATTTGCCTTTAACCACGGAAATTAAACATAGAATAATAACGAAGAGCGATACTCCAATTTACAGTCGACTTTATAGATATCCAGTGGTACATCGCGCAGAGGTAGATAGGCAGATAGAAGAAATGTTAGCGCAACAAATAATCGTTCCGAGTAATAGTCCCTAGAATTCGCCATTATGGGCTGTACCCAAAAAGGCTGATAAAAACGGGAAACCACAGTGGCGTGTAGTTATTGATTATCGAAAACTTAAAGAGCAAATAATCGATAAGTTCCAAATTCCAAATTGGGAAAATGTTGTTATTTTAGCACCATCGATTGTTGTTATTTTAGCACCATCGATCTGGCAAAGGGATTTCACCAGATTGAGGTACACCCTAATGATAGAGCCAAAACAGCTTCTTCAACAGCAGATGGTCATTATGAATTCACAAGAATGCCGTTTGGTCTCAAAACAGCACCTGCAACACTTCAGAGGCTCATTAACTATGTTTTAAGAGAATATATAAATAAGATTTGTGTCGTATATTTAGATGACATTTTAATATTCTCTACAAGCTTTGAAGAACATATTCTTTCCATTAAAAAGGTTTTCAATACTTTACGTGCTTCTAATTAAAAAATTCAATTTAACAAATGCCGATTCGCTGAATTGTCAACAAAATTTTGGAGACATGTCGTGTCCAGAGAAATTATAAAGCCGGATCCCTTAAAGATAACATCAACCGAAAATATGAAACCGCCAACTAGTATTAAAGAAATAAAACAATTCTTAGGCATGACAGGATATTATCGTAAATTTATAAATATATGTATAATAGAGCAAGGTATGTATTATTACAAAAATAATGAATATACATAGGTTAATGGTGATTAGTTTTAAATTTACACATTTACTATATTAAAAGTTCCTAAAAGATCAAGAGGTCGCACATGTGCTCACATGTATAAGTTAGCACCAGCTAAGTTGAAACCAAAGCTAACACCAACACTATTGCGCTAAGTCAACAATTACAAAGAACTGGGAAATAGCCCAGACGCGCGCTCAGCTAAATTGTCAATATTCAGCAGCGCAATACCCATCATGCGCCGATCAAAATTCTGGATCGACCTRAAAAAGGAATAAGCAAAATAAAACACTTGCAACAACATCCGGCATGAGCCGACCAACACCAATTTCTGACACAGGTAGAAATAGGGTATATTTAAGAGAGAATACGTAGAATTAGTTTTAGTATTAATTTTTTGGTGATTCMATAAAGGTCTTGCGACCAACAAAAAAATCTTTTTTTTAGACTTGTACAATACAAATCGATAACTGGCGCCCGAGTCAAATAAGCTCGGCGGAGTCTAATAAAGTGCCAAAAACAAATAAAGACTTTGAAAAGTGTGCCACAATAAAACGGCTCCACACAAAAAGTGAGATAATAACACTACAAAAAAATTGTTGAAAACAACATAAAATCAGCATAAAGAGGCGTGAAGAGGAACGTGGAACTTCCTTGACGCCCCAACGACGGCACGACACCAGCCGACCCGGACTAAAACAGCAAGGAGTAAGCAAGTGTTCCCGAGTACCGTAAAGAAAAAAGGATATCARCACACTTACCGGCAAATCTATCAACAATGCAGCTGCTACTAATGTAAGAAAATAGATTATAAGTATTAATTATACCATATAAACACTATTCTTAATTAAATTTAATGAAATAAAAATAGTTAGAGAAGGAATTTAGATATACATACGTCAGAAAAGTGAAAAATTTAAATAAAGGAAAGTTTTTGTGGAAAAATAGAAAATAGTGGAAAATTTAAACAAAGGAAAATAAGTAGAAATAAAGGAAGTTTTTGAAAAATAGGTACATAGCTAAAATCTAGAAATAACCAATTGGCTTGTACAGCCTATAAAATTAAATATTACTGAAGCTGTGATTCACCACCCTCGGGGGGACCCTCCAGCTTATAACATTAAAAAAAAAAACACTGCGATTCACCACCCAAGGGACCCTCCAGTGATTTATCAACCAAACAAAATCTAACAGGATAAATTAGTTATAAAAAATAAAAAGCAGATAATAACAACAAAAGGAAATGGCAAATCCAAATAATCTAATTAGACCACCCGTGTTAGGGAATAACACAACTCCCCCACCTGCCCAACAAATTTCCCCAGACTTGGCAAACATGATACGAGCTATGGTTTCCCAGGCTATAGAAGCCAGTGGGACAGAGCTAGTCAGGACTACTCTAGGCAATAACAATAATCCTATTATAAAAGATCAGACCACAGAAGAAAAATATAGGAACAATATGGCTGAAATAGATAAAGTCCCAGATGTCGTACGATCCTTGAGAGAATTCTCAGGAAACGCCTCTGAGTTCAGCTCATGGAAAAAAGTGTCGAGCGAATTATAAAGATATATGCATGAACCCTTAAAGGGCACCTCAAAATTTTTCGGAATTCTAAATGTAATCCGGAACAAAATTGTTGGAAAAGCGGACATTKCGTTAGAATCATATAACACCCYCTTGGATTGGACAGCTATCTCCCGTTGYCTGACCACCCACTATGCCKWTAAACGCGACATAGGCACTCTAGAATATCAARTGACGTGCCTTATTCAGGGAAGGAGCTCTATAAACGAATTTTATCAGAAGGTTTATRKYCAATTATCCCTAATACTTAACAAAATAGGATGCATGGAAATTGGCGAGGAGGCAGTCCATCTACTAACGGACAACTACCGTGCCAAGGCCCTGGATACCTTTGT
>NW_017535039.1:19708-20697 GCF_001853355.1 Bactrocera latifrons | reverse complement strand
GTATACTTAAACGCTTACCAATTTCAGTTTCTTGGCACAAGGATGTAATTTCAATGTTCTCTCTTGGTCTTTCAAACTTGGAGTTTCGACAGTCCGAAAAATTATATATGAAACATGTGACACTATTTGGGAAGAATTGCATGATGCATATTTGTCAACACCAAACTCACACGAACTTCGAGATATTGCAAGCAACTTCTATGTAAAGACTGGAATGCCGCATTGCTTGGGAGCTATAGATGGGAAGCGCATTCGTATAAAAAGAACTAGAAATAGCGGATCGTTGTACTACAATTATAAGAAAAATGTTTAGCATTGTACTAATGGCAGTGAGTGATGCTAATTACGTGTTCACATATGTTGATGTCGGTGCTCTAGGAAGCCAAAGTGACGGTGGAATATCTTGGAAAGAAATTGCTGAATGTTCCTTCTGACACAAACTTACCGGGTACAACGAACAGCTTTCCGTATTATTACGTCGGCGACAGTGCGTTTCCACTGAAACCAAATTTAATGCGACCATTTCCCGGCCGCCACTTACCAGAAGATAAAGACAAATTTAACTTAGCGTTGTCTAGAGCCCGAGTGCACATAGAAAACGCATTCGGAATTTTATCCAATCGCTGGAGAGTACTGCATACATGCTTGCCCAAAGAATGCAGACAAAATTGTTTTAACTACGTTAGTACTTCATGACTTTTTGATGTTACAAATGACAGGAATTACTGCACCCTTGAACTTGCTGACCACTCAGAAGGTAACAGAGAAATACCCGGGCGTTGGAGAAAAGAAGCAAATTCCCTTGAATCGTTTCAACCAAGAGTAACCAATCGCTCAACTGCAAACGCATTTCAGTTACGTGAAACCCTAAAAGAATTTGTTTCAAATAATGCTGTATAATGTTAACTATTTTCATACAATATTATATTTATCAATAAAACACAAGGTTTATTTTTGTAGCACAAAAAAGTTTTTTATTTAAAAAAGTT
>NW_017535039.1:6146-18434 GCF_001853355.1 Bactrocera latifrons | reverse complement strand
ACTTTATAGGTTTTTGGTTTTCGCCTTTTTGTGGGCGTTTCAGTGGGCCGATTTTGCCCATCTTCGAACTTAACCTTCTTATGAAGCCAAGAAATACGTGTACCAAGTTATCATGATATCTCAATTTTTACTCAAGTTACAGCTTGCACGGACGGACGGACAGACAGACATCCGGATTTCAACCCTACTCGTCACCCTGATCACTTTGCTATACATAACCCTATATCTGACTCTTTTAGTTTTAGGACTTACAAACAACCGTTATGTGAACAAATCTATAATACTCTCTTTAGCAACTTTGTTGCGAGTGTATAAAAAGTTACTTCTAATATCACCATTATATACATATATACAAAAAAAACATGAAATTCGATCTTGCTTACTAACTACTTAAAAAAAATATTTCTACATAAATTGAACAGAAAATATTTTCAGTCTATCAGTTTTCAATATATCACATTTTTAATTAATCTACCCTAAATACCCCAAATAAAAATTGCTGATTTCCTCAAAAACTAATGCCGACACTTTTGCCTCGATATTTGTGACCATTTCTGGCGGAAGACTGGCTTCCGAAATTTTCGTAGCTAAGGATGCAAAATGTTGTGCGGTGGAATTTGTTTTACGCGATCGTGATTCGTTAATCATAGTACATATGCTCGCGCCTGCCGTTTCGAGGAATTTCGCGAACGCGTCCCCGTTCTTTCTCTCCAAAAATGGATTGGAAACTAATGAATAAATTTTTCAAAACAAAACAAAGAAATAAAATATACCTTTTGTCCACGTYCATCCGARGATGTCGGCTGCGACGTTTCCATTGTCGTCGATGATGTTGATGCCTCTAAAAGATCTATAATTAAATTGTTTTGGACACTTTCGACGTCCTCACTTATGCTGCTAATAGTACTGTAAAATACATAATTAAAAAATAATAATTTTCGTTACAAGTACATACAATAAATGTAGAATTATTATACAATTAAAATAATACGTACCACAAGTAGACCAATTCGCTTAAATTTCAATAACACAATGGCCGGCATATACACAAAACAACGCGGTTGTCCATTTTGTATGTATACAATTTCGTTGTGGCCATACTAATACCTTACACTTCAATGAAATTTTGATATTTTGTTCAAGTGAAATTTTTTATGCAAAAAATAAGTAAATAGGTAAATTTAATTGCTTTAAATTATCAATTGTTATTACAAATGATGTAACAGAGCTATTTTATGCTTTTATTTGTAAAATAACGTCAAGTTTGTTAGAGCTGTCAATAATTTTACATTTTACATATTAGTGGCATCACCACTCTACCTCATCTCTCTGTCTTCCATTCTACTGTCAACTCTACTGTCGTCCTACTCTCGTTGGCAAATATAGGATAAAATTG
Source organism: Bactrocera latifrons (assembly GCF_001853355.1). Lineage (NCBI taxonomy): Eukaryota > Metazoa > Arthropoda > Insecta > Diptera > Tephritidae > Bactrocera > Bactrocera latifrons. The sequence continues at coordinate 17,038 of NW_017535039.1, read as the reverse complement.
AAGTTAGCGAGAACGACAACTGTCGGCCTGCCGTCGTGTAGTCGTGCAGTTGTCAAAATAGGTCCGTCCATAAGAACGTGTGTATTTTAATATTTGACAGATGTCGTTTGCAGTCTGTCGCGAGCATTGTATTCAACACATTAAAGTGAATTAACGGTTTTTGGTTTTATTTGTCAATCNGACAGATGTCGTTTGCAGTCTGTCGCGAGCATTGTATTCAACACATTAAAGTGAATTAACGGTTTTTGGTTTTATTTGTCAATCCAGAGATACGAACCTAGTAAGGAGTAAATTCGCAACAATTGGTGTCAGAAGTGGGATTGTCAAATAATCCAAATTCAAGATGGTTAAATTCGGGGAATTGAGAATTCACCAATTAAAAAAGGAACTGGAGGAGCGTAATTTGCTGATAAGCGGACAAAAGGCGGATCTGCAGGCACGATTACGTGAAGCAATGGAAGCGGATGGAATTAATGTGGACGAATTCGAATTTGATGGCCCAGAAACTTCTAGAAAGGTAGAAGAAAAAGTGGAAGAACAACGAACATCATCAAGTGTAGACATGAACATGCTGTTAGTAGCTATTAAGCAAATGGCAGAAGATGAAGTGCAAACAGAAAATCGTTAAAAAATGACGAAGAAAATTTAAAATCAGAAGCTCTTCAATTGAGTAATCGTATGCCAGAACTACAATTGCATGGCCCTGCTCCATAAACAAATAATCCAAGATTGAAGGCACCCACATTCGATGGAAGTATTCCATTTCAAATTTTCAAACTTCAGATTGAAAAGACAGCAATGGCCAATAACTGGAATGCAGCGGACAAAGTGGCGTCCTTGTTTGTATCATTGAAAGAACCTGCGGCAGAAATCCCTCAGACTATTCCAGATTGTGAACGGGACAACTATGTGGCTTTGATGAGTGCGATAGAAAGACGATATGGTAGTGAGCACCGGAAACAAATATACCAGATCGAATAGCAAAATAGGGGTCAGAAAATGAACGAGTCATTGCAAGAGTTCGCAACTGAAATAGAACGACTGGCTCATTTGTCAAATGCAGATGCACCTGTGGATTACATTGAGAGGGTGAAATTCAAAGTTTCATAAATGGAAATCGTGATGTGGACACACAACGCGCCACATATGCATTGCCAAAAAGAACGTTTGCTGAAACACAGTAAACAGCTTCTCTACTAAGTAAATCAGTACACAAAGTACAAAGAGTTGAAAAGGAACAACCGGCGCTGATGGAAGAAATATTGAGGACTCTGAAGACAATTGCTCCACCGCGAGTAAATACAACAGGCAGATGTCCCTTTGCCCGAAATCGCAATACAAAAGTAAACCCATCAAAACGGAAACAACCAACAGATAACGAGGACAGAGTATCCACTTCTCACAAGTCGTTAAACTAAAACGGAACAGTTCAAAGGGGCATGAACTAGTTTCCACAACTATTTGCCCCGTCATCTCGATATCACAAATAGGTCGCCATGTCAACAATCTTACTATCAACGGTATCGTAAATGGAAGACTGTCAACGCTTACTTTGGATACTGGTGCCACATATTCAATTATCGGACCGGATGTGGTAAGAAGAACGGTTGAACCATTAGTCGGTTGCAAGCTTCGAACGGTCACCGGGGAGAAAGCAGCTGTTGCGGGAAAAGTGGTTTGCGAAGTGACGATTGGTACCCTGGTAGTAAATCACACCTTCATAGTAACAGAAATCACGGATGAAATTATAGAGGGAGTAGATTTCATGATTGATCACGGGATTACCTTGGATTTAAACAAGCAAATGCTGTTTTGCCAGAATATGGAGATGCCTATAAACACCGGATATGTGACCAACGTTGAAAGTAAGAGGGTGATTGTTGATGATAATCAGAGTATTCCACCAAAATCTGAGGCGATTGTATGGGCTAAAGTGAATGGAGGAGGTGGGACTGAGGAATTGTGGATTGTGAAATCAACAAAAATAGATACACCCATATTGGTAGGAAGAACACTTGTGAAAACTAGAGAAGATGCTACCATTCCGATCAGAGTGGTGAATGAATTCAACACGCCTATGAGTCTGAAGAAAGGAGCAGTAATTGGACAGTGCCAGAATATAAGTGCAATATCACGATGCGAACGGTCACAACAGAAGCCTACCATTGAGCCATAGCAGATAAGTCCTACACTCCTAAACAATTTGCTGAACGAGGTGCAGGGAAAGGAAAAATTAAAAGCAGAAAAACTATTAGAAAAATACGCATCCATATTTGCAAACGAAGGAAACAACACAGGAAGAACCGGCATTGTCAAACATCGCACAAATACCGGACACGCTAAGTCAATCCGACAAGCTCCGCGTAGGGTTCCATTAGCAAAACGTGAGGATGCTAACAAAATTATTGAAGACATGCACAAAAACGGTGTAAATACGCCCATGGAGCTCACCTAACGTTTAAGTTAAAAAGAAGGATTTTTTTCTTTTCCCGTTTTGCGTAGATTATAGTAAGTTGATGTCACAAAGAAAGACACTTATCCTCGACAGAATCGACGATACATTAGACACTTTGTCTGGAGCGAAATGGGTTTCTTCATTAGATCTACAAAGTGGATATTGACAAGTCGAGGTTGATGAATGTGATCGTGAAAAGACCGCTTTCAGTATGGGCGACGGGTTATGAGAATTCTCTGCGATGCCATTTGGGTTATGTAATGCGCCTGCAACGATCGAGCGACTGATGGAACATGTGTTAAAAGGACTCAACTGGAAGACATGTTTGGTGTATCTTGATGACATTATCATCATGGGAAAAAGCATTCATGAGCATCTGAAAAATCTAGAGGAAGACTTTCAGCGAATAGCATCAGCCGGATTACGCTTGAATTCCAAAAAGTGTTCATTATTGAAGAAGCATGTCACATATCTCGGATATAAAGTGTCAACTGAGTGGATTCACACCGAGGAGGGAAAAATAAAAGCAGTTAAAGATTGGCCTCGACCCACTAACATACATGAACTCCGCAGTTTCCTCGGCTTATGCACGTATTACCGCCGTTTTGTACCTGGATTTGTGAACATGGCAAGAAGAAGCGTTTGAGCAGCTTAAAGAACTACTTTGTACGGCGCCGATGTTAGCTTGTCCAATACCTGGAAAGAAATTCGTCCTGGATACAGATGGGAGCGCTTATGGAATGGGAGGTGTCCTGGCTCAGCTCATCGACGGGCAAGAAAGAGTAATTGGGTATTACAGCAGAGTGCTCGGGAAACCAGAGAAGAACTACTGTGTGACGTGAAAAGAACTACTAACTGCGGTGAAATGTGTAAAACATTTCCACAAGTATTTCTATGGACAACGATTCTTGCTGAGAACTGATCATGCAGCATTAAAATGGTTGGAGGAGTGCGTGGCTATATAAGCCGTCGTAGCGCCAACGTAGGAAAGGAGTGCTAAGAGTAAACTGCTATAGTGTAGACGAATTTTGAAATAAAGAGATTTTTACAGTTTAAGAATTTTTACACTTTAAAAATCCGGAATGCCAAATTGCACGATGGATCGAAAGATTACAGAATTGCGACTTCAAAACAGAACACCGGAAGGGGATTCACCACAAAAATGCGGATGCATTATCACGACGCCCTTGTCCACTGGAATGTAAACATTGCTCCAAAACTGAAGGAAAAGAAGGTATAATCGACGTGAGATTACTGAATATAGAACCTGAAGATGATTGGACTCCTCACAGCATAAACTTCGTTAATGGATACCTTCATCGTACTTGGGAAAGCGAAGATGGCAAACAGTCTCGTCTGTTGATCATAGTACAGAAGTCCATATTGAAAGCATATCACAATGGAATTACAAAAACTTTAGAGAAGATTAAACAACGGGTCTACTGGATTGGTTGTTGAGATTCATTAGCAGAATGGATAAGTAATTGTGTAAAGTTCATGGCAGCTAAAGGTCCTAAAGTCAAAAGTCGCGGTAGGCTGCAACACTACAACGTGGGATCACCATTTGAACGAATCGCAATGAATGTTGCAGATCCGTTCCCAACCAGTACGGCCGGAAACAAATATCTACTGGTTCTCATGGACTATTTCAGTAAATGGCCAGAAGTGTGAGCCTTACCAAGAAGCGAAGATAGTAGCCGAAGCGTTTGTAGAAAATTGGATAACGAGGTTCGCAATGCCCGTCGAATTACACTCAGATCAAGGCAGGAATTTCGAATCTTCTTTTCCAAGAAGTCTGTACATTATTGGGCAGCGTTACATCCACAATCAGATGGGATGGATGGGAGATTCAACCGAACGCTCGAAGAACATCTGCGAAACATCGTTGATAAAGATCAACGGAATTGGGGCAAGTGCATCCAGATGTTCCTGCTGGCGTATCGTTCAGCGAAGCACGAGACAACTGGTTACACGCCAGCAAAGATTATTTTCGGATCTAATCTGCGACTCCCTGCTGATCTTAAGTTTGGAATGAATCCTGCAGCTGTAAGAAATGATGGAGATTATTGCTCTGCCTTAAAGGAAAAAATGAATGAACTGAATTTAATGGTAAGGCAGCACACGCATCTGATGAGCAATAAGATGAAGGACCGGTTTGATCAAGCGGTAAATTCAAAAGGTTTTGAAGAAGGTGATCTGGTCCTGTTGTACAATCCACTTCGAAAGAAAGGCTTGTCCCCGAAATTACAAACAGCCTGGGAAGGGCCCTATATGGTGATGAAACGACTTAATGACGTGGTATACCGCATACAAAGAAATGGAAAACCACGATGTAAAATGAAAGTAGTACATTTGGAGAGGCTCGCCCCATTTGGTTCAAGAGGATTTGTGCCTAATCGGGACGATTAGGCTTAAGTAGAGGGCAGTGTTACAAAAGTAGTATTAAGTTTGGTACCACTTGTATTTGTATTACTATATGCATCCCTTATTATAAACATTGGGCGCCGCGCTTGACTGTTTGTCTACTTATAACATGAACAATAGCTGCATGTATATGGAATGTATAGCATTATTATATGTGTTTGTCTTGCTATATGCATTCTTTATTATAAACATTGGGCGTAACGGTTGTCTGTTTGTCTACTTAAACAATAGCTTTATGTATATGGAATGTATAGCATTACGTGTATTTGTCTTGCTATTTGCATTCCTTATTATAAACACTGGGCGCCGCGGTTGTCTGTTTGTCTACTTGTAGCATAAACATTAACTCTATATGGAACGTATAGCATTATGTTCTTATAATTGCCAGACGCAATGTTCTACAGCAGTGTTGTCCAATGTGACTGTGCACGTTATGCGCTTGTGTTGGTTCTTCCAGCGTCAACTGATCGCAAAATTCTGCTTTGCTTGCCTAAAAAATTGAATGTAGTAGTATAATAATACACAATCGTGCTTTCACAGACACTTGTCGCGACATGTTGGTGTGAGGTGTCTGGCTTTCTGTACAACAGTCTGTGCGCTATTGTGCGCATAGGCCGTGGACAACGCTGTTCTAGAGGTACACGTCGGCATCAGCGAGGAGTGCGTGGCTACATAAGCCGTGGTAGCGCCAACGTAAGAATGGAGTGCTAAGAGTAAACTGTTATAGTGTAGACGAATTCTGAAATAAAGAGATTTTGTTAAAGTGAATTAACGGTTTTTGGTTTTATTTGTCAATCCATAGATACGAACCTAGTAAGGAGTAAATTCGCAACAATATGTATGTGCAGGGCTCTGAGTCGGAGATTCCTACTGATTGCGTTCCTTTCCTCCTCTGTTCCTGTTTTCTTTTGTTTAACTTTTCCCGCCCGCGCGATTAGCAATTTTGTTGTCTTGTTTCTGTTTTCGCTTTTGTTTTTTTTGTATGTGGTGGGTGTTATGTATATAGACGTAACATACTTTTGGCTTTGCACTTATTATAATTTTTTATTTTATTTATTTTTTTTTGTTCTAATATCTTCTTGTTTCACATGTACCTCACCTTTGTATGTATGTAATTTTTTTTTTGTTTGCACTTTTGATATGTATTTGTGTGTGTGTCAGCTCACTTTTATTTCGGTTCTCACTCTTTAATAACCTTATTCTCTTTTTTTCGCACTTTTAATATGTATGTATGTTTCAATTTACTTCTTTCGTTATCACGGTATAATAACTTAATTCCGTTTTTGTTTTTTCTGCATTTTTAATATGTATGCAATATGTACTTATACATATTTCACTTCAAAGAGGCCGGCCCGCTACCCGTTATTCCTTTTTTGGCGTTTTGATGTGGGGGTGTCGGTCAGCTGCTAGATCTGCTGTAGCGGTGACATTGTGGATGTTGTGTGGGGAAATGTTGTGGAACGTGTGTGGTGAAATGATGAATGCGGTGTGTCGGTGTTGCGCCTCTATGTAGGGTTGTATGCTGGTGTAGCACGCTGAGGCTCATTTGGCCAATCATACATACGTATTTGCGTACACATGTAAATATGTCTCCCGCAAAAACTACAAATACTGTTTACAAAAGTAACAATCGTCTGAAATAGCATCAGAAATCAATATGGCAGCCAAATTGCCGACGTCAAAATTTAAAGTAAATTACAAAACATAAAAATTTTCATTCATGAAAGCAAACGTACTTTCAAAAAGCATATTCGATTCATTCATAAAAGCAGACGCCATTACATATGTATCCCCGAGCATGCCTTGCCTACAAGCGTCTTTTCGCGACAATTTCAAAAGCTAAAAATCATCAATTGAATATATTTCTGAAATGTAAGAGAAGGAAAAAGTGACAACCCCGCAAAAATAAGTATTAAAATATATTAGAATAAAATTGACAACATAGTTTATTTGACGATTTTCAATTCAAGAAATGTTTGAACGAAAATATTCAATATTCCTCTGATTCATGTGTACAGTCAATCCCGGCTAAGTAGTACTCCGCTTAAATGAAAATCAAATTCCTCCCTCAACACTCTTAACAGCCTATATTATATCTTGCTGCATCTCACGGTTAGTTTTTTGAAATATCATGGAAATTATTGTCTTAAGTACGACTCGTTTAAATAGCCGCAGTGCTTGTGTACCATATTATATTTTTTTTAACAAATCACAAAAATCTGTATCATTGATTGTGGCATATGAATAATCGGGATTGACTGTATTTGTGAAGGAATGTAAAAAGTATTTTGTAATTCTGAAATATTTTTACCCGGCTCGCAAAAATTTGCGTCGATATGTACACAAACTCCCATACAAACATACATATGTACGCTGATTTGTGGGCGAAGCTGTACTTCGTACTTCGTAGAGCTTCGTTCGTTTTTCGGATTTTCTACCAACAACATAATGCTGTGACGCTTTGTATGCTTCTTTCAAATTTGTTTACGTGCAAGTTAACGGCAGCAGCCATACAGGCACTTTACGACAAATGTAAACAAATTGTGTCTTCCCACAGTATTACTGTTTGGTCAGCAGAATACTTTAATTAATAAGAAATTAATACTTCATTTGGTTTAGAAAGTAAGCATAATTCAATATTGGTGGTGAATTATTTGTTTTGATAATGAGAATAATTAGAAACTCAGGGTAATCAGCGAGCAGCGAAGTACCGACTCAAACCAACACGTTGTGTTTCATTTTTAAAGCGCGTAGCGGAACGGAAAAACTTTTTTTGTTCAATACTTCCTACGCAGGGAAGTTAATTGGCGCCCAACGTTAAAGGCTCGTGTTAATCGTATAAAGGGAGAGAAATGTATCCCTAGTGCCGTAACGGTTGCGATTAGTGAACACCAGTAGCAGAACCAGTTAACGTACATAAACCTCATACATAATGCGAGAGGTAGTACATATGCAAATAACGCATTAAAAAATTAAAAAGAAAAAAAAAAACAAGTATCCCAAAAGTAGGGAGAAAAGTTAAAACACAAACAAAAACTAAAACAAATGCCAGTGAAACCTCCGCAATAAAAGCAATAAAGCAACGAAGTGACAATCGCAGGATAATAAAACCAAGAAATCTAAAAAAATTGTTAAATAATTGATTTAAAAATCAATAACTAAAATAATTGATTAAAACAAATTTAATCAACAAAATACAAAATTACTAAAACAGAAAGAGTGACTTAAATCACAAAAGACAAAAATAATGTGAAAAATAAAAACATCACTAGGCATTGCTCGCCAAGCATCGACGTAGCCATCGGGGGAAACCAAAGGACGAAAAATTCATCACAAAGCAAAGGCCATAAGAGTAACAGCAGCAGCAACAACAACATAAAGTTAGTTGTAAGTAAAACCTATATTTATTAATTAAATGCGCAATAATCCCACTAATATTAAGTATGAAAAATTGTTTCACTATATTGCAAAACCAATAATCTTGCCACTCACATTTATCCGTGTTTAAAAAAAAAAACAATAAACAATTTTAAATATTATCTTAACAAGATACATTATATTAGTCTAATATATACAAATTATATTACATTATCCAAAAACTTTTAAATGAAGGCTCGACCAGATAAATAATAAAATATTTCGAAACCGCGATTCACCACCGCAAGTAGGACCCTCCGCTTTATAACAAAAACTCAATTCTGCGAATCTGAACTCCAGACCCTCCAGAATAAAAGAGTTTTCTTTCCTAGAAAGGATCAAAAAATAATAATTATAAAAACAAAAAGCAAAATGACGGATACTTTACCAACTGACTAGGACTATAACGAAATTGACAGAATAGTAAGAAATCTTTAAGGATTTGTAGAAGTCAATAGGATTATCAAAAAAGAAAATAAAATATTAATTAATCAAAGATGGCTTTAATTAGCGAAAATTAGACCTTAGTCGCAAGACTAATTGCCGCAACGAACGCATCACTTAGATTAGAAATATCTGAAATGCGCAGGCAAATAGAAGACTTAACAATGTCTACAACAATAACTGATTATAAACCTGAAGTAATAAATTCAGAGATGTCTTTACCAGAATTTAGGGGAAAACAGAATAAATATGTTAGCTGGAGGGAATCGGCTAACAATGTAATGAGTTTATACGTAACAGGCAGCCATAGGTATTTTGGTGCAATGACTATATTAAGAAAAAATTACTCACGATGCTAATGACATTTTGTCCAACCACGGAATAGTTTTAAACTTCGATGCCATTTTAGCACGATTAGATTTCGCTTATGCCGATAAGCGACCAGCTCATATAATTGAGCAAGAAATGAGTATTCCGAGTCATGGCAATTACTTCATAATTGAATATTATAATAGGTTAATGAGAAATTAGCCTTGTTAATACACAAAACCAATGACTTACGGATCAGATAGTGCCGTAACGAAAGAATTTAATGCCAAAAATAGGCGGGATGCGTTACGCACATTCATAACGGGGCTAAACGGAAACTTAGCAAACATACTGGTTTCAATTTACCAAATGCTTTGGCAAAGGCACAAGAATTAGAATCTAACAATATGCGAGCGACCTTCGCATTACAATTTGGAAAAAATCAAAACTTTTTAAATCCTAACAACAATGAGAGGGAACATACGTTTATTAACAACAGTGGTAATTTCAATAATAATTTACGGTTCCAACAAGTCCAGCTACAAAGGAATTACAACCAAAGAATGGGTTATCAGAATAACCAACCACAACCTACACCAATGGATATCGATTCAAGCATCCATACACGCAACCGTATGTTGCAAAAGCCAACAACCTTTAACCAAAACAATTCAGAAAAAAGGCCACATGGAAGTACACAACAGAATATGTAGCCACCGACTAAGATACAGCGCATTAATAATATTAAAGAGGATAATTTTTTAGGCCAAAATTAACTCTTCCTGGTTACTGGTCAGAATTTTAAAATATTAATCAATACCGGAGCAACTAGTTGTTATATTAAATCAGGAATATACAAAAATAAAATTAAATTAGACATAAAAGAGAGTAAAAACAATTAATGGATTTTCGATAATACGCTATTATCACATTATTACATTATTCGGTAAAAAGCAAATATTCTACGAAATCGATAATTTGGAAGCAGACCTATTAATAGTATACAAATTTTTGAAGGACATTAATGCGGTGATTAACTTGCAAAAAAAGAAGTTAATAATAAATAATGAAAAAGAGGAGGATATATTTAGCTTAGGATGCGAATATGAGCATCAAATAACTAAGGATAATTTAAAGATCGTTAAAAACGACGAAATTGCTTTGGAAGCAAGGACTTCTAAAGCGCCAGCCGACGGAAATACCGGCAAAGATAAAGTAATTAATAATGTGGAGCAGGAAAGCTCTACAGCGCCAGCCGATGATAATACCAGCAAATTAAATAACAAATAGATTGTGGAACAAAGAAGTTCTACAACGCCAGTCGAAGGAAATACCGACATAATCAAAGATGAAATTGAAAATTTAAGAGAAGAAATTAGAAATGAAATATATCAAATACATTCTTCAATAGATATGAATTTACCGTTTCGAACGGATATAAAAGCGGAAATAATGACAATTGTTGAAACTCCTTGTAAACAATACCCATATCATCCTTCCTTCCTTCATAAACGAAGAGCTAAAAAAAAATTATGGAAGATAAAATAATAAGGCCAAGTAAGAGCGCATATAATTCACCAATTTGGGTTGTACCAAAAAAAGGTGCAAATGAGTACCGCCGAAATTACGAATGGTAATTGATTATAAAAAATTAAACGAAGTAACGAAATCAGATAAATATCGAATTCCGGATAGCAATATAATACTTTCAAATTTAGGAAGTTCAAATTATTTTTCCACAATAGATCTGGAATCAGGCTTTCACCAGATCCTTATTAAAGAACACGATATTGAAAAAACTGCATTTTCAGTAAATAACGGAAAATACGAATTTTTAAGAATG
>NW_017535039.1:0-1806 GCF_001853355.1 Bactrocera latifrons | reverse complement strand
AAAAGTGACGCATTCAACAATATTTTGATTGACGCTGAATTGAATGCATGGCAAGCAATCAAAGAAGTAATAGAAGGCTTGTTGGGAAAGCATCGTTCTAACAACTACTATGTTTCTGTCGCAAGGATGTTAAGAGCATTCTCGGAAATTGTTTTTTTTTTATAATCCCAAAAATTATCCACAGTGTAATAGAAGTACTAAAAAACGCAAATATGAAAATTTCATTACAAAAATTTAAATTCTACCAAGAAGAAGTAGAATTTTTGGGATATATTGTTGTAAATAATCTTATAAAGACAGATCCAAAGAAGTTGAAACAATTTTAAATTTTCCGGTTTGCTAGGATTGATTGGATATTACAGGAAGTTTAGTAAAAATTATGCCAAAATAGCAAAACCATTAACAATACATTTATCAGGTGAAAACGGAAGAGTTTCACAACATATGTCTAAAAAAATTAAAATTAGACTGGAACAAAAAGGACTTTTGGCAATTGAGAAATTGAAGTCCATATTAGTAGATCAAGTTGAACTAATTCAACCAAATTTTAACGAAACATTTATATTAACAACAGACGCATCAAATGAAGCTATTGGTGGAGTCTTAAGCCAAGGGGGCAAACCTTATACATTTATATCTAAAGCTTTAAATTCAACAGAAAAAAATTACGCGACTAATGAAAAAGAACTATACGCTATCGTACGGGCATTAAAAAATCTAAGAAATTATTTATACGGAGTTTCAGATTTGGAAATTCATAGCGATCACCAACCACTAACATTTGCAGTTTCACCCAGAAATCCAAATGCCAAAATGAAAAAATGGCATGCTTTAATTGGAGAATATGGGGCAAAAATTATATATAAACCAGGTAAACCAACATTCAGCTGAAAGTAGTGATCATACTCAAATACCCGAGACAAAAAACCCATTAAACCAATTTAAACAACAAATTTTACTAAGTAAAAATAGATTTGCAATACATGAGCGAATTCAAGGATTAGGAAAAATTAGACATTTAATTGAATATGATAATGTTGATAATTTATTCACAATATTAAAGAAATACATCAAACCAAATATAGTTACGGCAATACGGCTCAATAGAGGATCTATACGAAATACAAGCGAAAATAAGAGAAGCATTTACTAACAATTTCATATATATGAATAATTTTGCAAACAGAGAAGACCAAGGAATTATAAAAATACCATTTGGAGAGGTCGCAATACTTACAGAGGAAGGAGTACAGATTGATAATGAACCAGGACTCTCTACGGTACAATTTAAGTCCTTGATGCAGAGACTTCAAATAAAAATTTATTTTTGTAACCCAAATCATAGTACCACGAATGGTCAAATTGAGAGGGTACATTCAACAATAATTGAAATTTCGCGATGTATTAAACAAGAATATAATTTAATAAGCTTTTCAGAATCAATATTTAGAGCTGTCCAACAATATAATAAAACTACACATTCGGTAACTAATGAGAAAACATTTGAAGTGCTCATGATATTTTACCAGACAAACTTTTATCAGCACAAATTAAGATGCTAGAAAAATATAATAAAAATAGAATTAATAAAATATATTCATCCGGAGATGTTATATATGAAAAGATTACAGGAGAGAGAAATAAACTAAATCCTAGATACAAGAAACAGGTAGTAAAAGAGGACTTAGGGAATAAAGTTAGAATTAACTACAGAAATAGAATAGTACATAAAGATAATATTAAACCTTGATTATATATTTTTAGAGGATGATACCCTGATTATTCTTACATTAATTACTAATACAA
>NW_017535038.1:9558-20769 GCF_001853355.1 Bactrocera latifrons | reverse complement strand
CTTAAACTTATAAACAATAAACAAAAATGGTTTTATTAGTTTTACAAAACGGAACTTGGAAAATATAAGACATTGAAATGGTGTCTGGTAGTTTAACACGACATTAGAATTGTTAGAACTATATCACSTCAGTCATRGARGGTTAAATTAACTTTGTGAAAAGCAAACCAGCAAACCTGTTGAGACGAATAGATGGGAAGGATGCTAGTAAGTAGTCGCAAAGTTAGTTGCTGAGCAACTTTCTCATCTTAAATACCGTCTTACGGACCGATATTTCATCTCTAGTCACACATTGACTTAATAATTGGTGTTTGATAAGTTTGAACATCYCCAAACATTGTTTCGAATCACCAAATCGACGTTGTTTTTGGTTGCAAGTGATGAGAGCATCACCCACTTTGCACAMAGCTTTCACGTTCAGTTGWTATTTTASAATGCCTGCTATCTCGAATAACTTCATTTAAAATTAGTTTGTGACCYTTTTTGATATTTTCGTCGGTAACCATCTCGGATAACTCRTCATCAATCCAAGTTTTTGCTTCMACTGTATATGTGYTCTTCACAAACCAACATTTATCARCAAGCGAAACTCATTTTTATACGTTTTTTCCCCAAAAAAGAAAATTTATAAACCCGTTTTGAAGGTTATTGTTAACGAATTTATCTGACAATCTCACTTCCTCTCGWTCACACACGCGAACATACATATTTGCAGCTTTTTACTCTTTCATTGACATCAACTTCCACTTTTAGTGGTTCGCAGTCGCAATGTCATGCCATTCCACATTTTAAAGTATTGTCAGGAATATTTTTCTTTCACTTCTTATCTCATTACTAGTATACGCTAATTTTGTTTATGAGTCACATATRTAACGGTGATCCAAGTAGARGTACTTTTCTAGTACTCAAWCYCTTTTTTGACAAGCTGTCATTTTGTTTTGGTTCAGTATTTCTTGGCAATTCATTATGAAAGACTTACACCTAAACAAAGTTTACAAATCGTTYAACTTTATTACAAAAATTCACGTTCTGTAAATAATGTGCTTCGGCGCTTCGCTCAACTTATGATCAACATAATCAGCCCTGTGAGCTTATTTTTTGCGGACACCATCACCCATCTTTAGACCCAGTATTCATTATTGGATAATATTCTACCGATAAACCACGTCCAGCGCGTAGTGATGAAAATATAGCAGCCGTAGCGGAGAGTCGATTCGGCGCTGTTCACCCCAACAGGGACTGACGAATGGAACGACTTGACGCATTTTACGTCGAAGTCTTTAATTGAAAATGTACAAAAACAGATTGTGCCAGAACTGAAGCTGTTCGACCTTTACCTAGCGATATCGCTTCGATCTATGGACTCTTGAAAAGTTCTAAGAAGATCCGAAGTTGTCAAGCCATTTTGTATTCAGCGAGGAAGATTGTTTCTAGCTCAATGGATATGAAAACAAGCAACACTGTCGCAATTTGGGCGAAAGGAAACCTGAAGAGATTCAATAGCTGTCATTTCACCACGAAAAAACCACGGTTGGTGGTTTTTGTGAGCTCGTGAAATCATTGGCTATATTTCTATTATTTTCCGAATATTTGATGATCTGAAATTAAAGCTCTTAATCTCATCGACATTTCGTTTCAACTAGGCCGGGCCTCTTTCCGAACGCTACGGTGTTCAGATAATTTCACATTTTAACCTATGGAGATATGTAAAATCTAAAGTCTATGCGGACAATTCCGCTTCGATTCTAACCTTTGAGCAAAACATCACCCRTGTCTTTCGCTAGTTACCAATCGAAATGCTCAAAAGACCATCTGAGACGTAGCCGCGGGCATTATTTGATAGAGACAATCATCAAACAAATAGATGCCCAAAATTTTCTTTCGAAAGATAATAAACATGACCTGTTAAATTTGAAGTTTCTGTGTTTTTTCTTTAAAAAAGTAGGGCACCTAGAAATGAACGTTTTATTACAATATTTGTGAATGTGTTTGTCCCAATTTTACCACGTGGTGCTTTTGTTTAGTAGGAACCAACTCTTTCCAAATTGAAAACATATTCTTTTGTCTCCTTTTCACTTCACCATTATAACTTTTGCTGTCGTTCATTCGGTCCTTATCTCTATAATTTCTATTTATTTGTTTTTTTTTGTCTTTGTTTGGTTTTGTCGTCTTTTGTTTGGAATTGAATTCATTGTCCATAGTCGACTGTTCTACAGTTATATTCTATGCAAAAACGTTCATTTCGTGTCCATTTAATTGTGGTTTACTTTGCTCCCTTTTTGTTACGTGACTAAGTATATTATCTGAATTGCCCAAACGGAACGAGGGAGTTTCCTTACGYAGTTACAGCAAAAAAGTGTTGACAACGCCCGATATAACTTTTCTTTTTGGTCACACAWATTTAACTAGGATCACTGTCATGATTAATCATATAGAAATAATTCTCTTATTTTACCTGACTGAAACAGCAGAAATCAGGTGGAATACAACAAAGAAGAACATATGTTAGAAGAAAAGGAATTCGTTACTGTTTAAGCAGTAAGCTACTTAGAATGATCCAATTGACATTGATAAGAATAACAATCGCTTTATTTACAACAGTGTAGAAAGAAGTAAAGCAAAGTTGTATTTTTTGAAACACCATACCTTCAGAAAGGATATTCAGTGATATAAAAGTAATTCACGTTTTTGAAGATTTTTTGCACTGATAATTTTAAGGTGTCTGATTTCTGAAATATCATCGATATAAATAATAAGGGCACAGTCCTAGTGCCTAATTATCAAATTATTAATTCAAAATACGAATAAATAGTACGAAGAAAAAACATAAACTAAAATCATATTTTTGAAATAAACAAAAAGTAATGGTGTAGTATGTATAATATTATGAACAAAAAATACCTATGTATATTATATACTTTTTAAAGCGTGGGTTTGTTTGCCTCACAAGCTTAGCACACGCTCGATATGTGAAAAATCTGGCACAAAACAGCTCACGCGTGTCTCACAAAAATACAGCTTTTGCTGGASTTTGGTTGAGACCCGGCGAACTATAAGACATAGCCAAAACTGGCATTACCCACATTTCTGATAACATTAAAGAACTCGTATTATTGGAGTCGTATGATCAATAACTTGTAAATTTTAGGAACCATAGCAGACCGGCGTTCCAAGCTGTCCAAGTGAGATCTCTGTTAGGAATTATCTCTTAACCTTAAGTGATGGCATACATATTTGATACTTCTGTCTCCGCGGTGCATTGCTTCTATGACTTTCTTGAAGTGCTTCTTAAATTGCTCAAAATGGTATAGCACACACATAAAATGTAGAATGATTCTACTTACAAGGTGCGTTCCAAAGTAAACAGGACCTTTTGAATCTAGCGCCCCTGGTGACGCCATCTTTATTTAGACTGGTGCGTTAGAATCTGCTATCTTTATCGATTGTTCAGTGAGAACTTCATTACATTTCATTGATTGGAAGTGAAGTTATTGCATTTTAAGTGTCAGTATGTTTGTGTTATCGGTGCGAAAATGAGCTTCGAACAAAGAGCCAACATCAGATTTTGTTTTAAAATTGGTAAAACCTTTACCGAAACGTTTCAATTGATGAAACGGGTTTATAGCGATGATTGCCTATCCCGGAGCAGAGCGCACGAGTGGTTTCAACATTTTCAAAGTGGTGGTCGATCAACATGTGGRCCAATCAAAATCCGTGATCACCGAAAATCCTATCGAAACTGTGAGTGAATACATCAAAAATCAGCCGAAGTCATCATTGAAATTCATGGAAATGGAAATGGAAACGTTTATGCGGTAAAGGTGAAAACCTTGGAATTTTGAAGCGCTTGGTGTGCCGCATTCGATGTATTCGGCCCGAATATCGCGAAGATGAAAGTTGGTGTTATTGCACTATAATGCGCCGTCTGATCGATCGAGGCTTGTGACCGATTATTTGAACAAAAGTCACATTTTAACTATTAACCACTCCCCGTATTCACTTCATATTGGCACCGTGCGACGTTTTCCTTTTCGGAAATATGGATTTGCCCATGAAAAAAAAGCGTTATGCAGACGTAGAGACCACTCAAAAGGCTTGCACCGGCATACTGGATAAAACACTCGCTCGACATGTTTTGGACAGTGCAAGACAGACAGTGCATGGAAGCAGAGAAGACTATTTTGAATAAAATAAATTGRTTTKSYKRAAAAAAMCMWTTKKTYCSKTTTTTTTTAAGTCCTGTTTACTATGGAATTCACCTTGTATATTAATCTCAATCAATTACATAGTTGAAATGTTTTCTATCAGCCTCACTATATTTTCCAATCATAATGTCATGAAATAAGAGCGCATTTACTATTCTCATGAATATTTTTGTGAGAAAATCTGAACATTTGAAAGCATCAAACATTACTTAAATATCCAGAACAATAAAAGTAAATTGTTTTTGTTGAGCTGTGTTATATATTATATTTGTAAGCAGCAAAATAAATCCTGGTATAACTTAACCCTCTAACAGGTAAGACCGCTCTGAGGCGGCCTTTAATAAATTGTCACAAATTCCTAAGAAATTTTTTGGTTGTCTACAACTGTTACCAGAACYGTTAGATAATATATCAACTCATATTTTCTTAGTATCAACAAATGTATTGTGGCGTTTCGTTTTGTTGTTGTCGTCAGTTGAATGCAGAAATTCAGTGTTACAGGTCAATTAATAGCAGCGCCGATTTTAAAATTTTCATAGTTAAGCCCTCACGCGAAAATTTTCTTAGATATTTCTTTGTTTGCTAGTATTTTTTTATTTTTATTTTTTAAAAAATGGAGCATAGCTATGGCAGGAAATTTAATCTAAGTCAACTTAGTGATGAAGAGTTGCTCAAATTAATGGAATCTGTTTAAATAGTCCAGTTGATGGTGATTTTAACATTGTTGTTGGTTGGACGACCGAGATTATATGCTATTTTAGCGAATATTCAGGAAATGAATTAAGCAACTGATTCATTTATACAAATCACCGATATGTCATTGAATATAAGTTCAATTGATGTTATACCTGTAGGACCATCAACGCTTACTGCATTACTTGAAGCATCTTCCTGTACCGCAGCAAGGTCATTAACAGCAATATATTTAAAAGTAAAAAAAAAAATCCCCGATCTCCATTACCAACCCTGAAAACTACTAGTCCCTTAGTCATTCTCTTCTAGTGGTTTTACACATTTAGGTATATGTTTTTCATTCAAAGTTTGCACTTAATTGCTTCAGCATACATATGTTTTATAGGTATTGAAAATATCTGGAAAAGTGCAAAAGAAACACCATCTTCGGCAGTATATTCCCAATAAACCACACAAGTGGGGAATAAAATTGTTCGCCTTGTGTGACTCCACTGGATTTGCGCATCGCTTCGATGTCTATAACGGCGCTGAGGATAACATCTTTTTACCAGGTCAGCCGGATCTTGGAAGTACTGTAAATGTAGTTGTACGACTATCACAAACAATACCTGATTTTGTTCATCACATTATCTACTTCGACAATTTCTATACATCGTTACCTTTGTTGGTATATTTACGCGCAAGGGGCATCTACAGCTTGGGCACGATACGAGCGAACCGAATACCAAAATGCAAGCTTCGCTTGGATAAGGATGTAAAGATCGAAGAAAGAGGATACTCAATTGAGTACGTTGGGCTGCATATGGTGTCGATATTAACTCGGTTTTGTGAAAAGAGGATAGGACAGTCCGATTGGCATATACTTTCCTTGGCATTCATCCATTTAAAAGAGAAAATGAAAAGGACAATCGGCCAAAGTTGCACGCTACGATCGAAAACAAAAGCAGCATATAGGAGTAGATTGCCTTTATTATACGGAAATATAATATCCATATGGGGGGAATAGACTTAATGGATGGACTTATTTGTCGTTACCATATCCACGCAAAGACTCGAAATCAGATAACAAGACCTTTTTACCATTTCGTAAATATGGCTTCGGCAAATACATATGTTTTGTATCGACGTCTGCATTTAGAAAACTGCAACAAAAATATATCTGCACAAGATAACAGATGTTAAAGTTACCCGTGTTCCGTGAAGAAATTGCTGCTGGTCTTGTCGCTTACAAACTCAATCGTCCTGCTGGTCGGCCAAGTTTCACACTATCAACAATCGTAGGAAAGAAGCTAAATGTAGGGAAAAGAGCGGATGTCCACTTTGATCAGTTGATCACTTTCCCATTTGGCTCCCTAAAGATGGGGCAAAAAGAAAATGTAAATTGTGCCTAAGTTCAGAAACGCAGTGTTTTTGTTCCAAATGTAAACTAAATTTATGCTGCTCAACTACGAAAAACTGTTTTCTCTGACTATCATCAGAAAAACGAATATACTTTGTTATTTCAATTCTCCTAGTTATTGAAATTCTTCTTTTGATTTGAAGTAAAATGAAGTTTTAATTGAAACCACACTTATTTATTTATTTTGACCTAAGCCGGCAAGGCTGCCTTGACGCGGRCTTCATATTATACTCACCTGCAAGCACAAAAATATGAACACAAATCATGTTATGATAGTTTTGAGGTTTATGGAGCCTAATTACCCTAGAAAAAAATTATCAAAATTTTCTGTCCACGGTTTTAGTTTTGCCTGTTAGAGGGTTAAAAAAAAAAAAACAGATAATACGTGCCAAATCTGATATCTTTGGGATAATTAGATGATATAATATACATATTTGTTTGTTTTGTTGAAACAGTTAAAATTTACTCTTAAGACCAATAGTACAATAGAAAATGATATTTCAACAATTCTTTCTTCACTTTATTGGCATAGATACCACTTACGCTGTTAAAGCCGAGTGTACGATAACGCGTCAATCAGTTCTCCTTGTCGCCGGCTGGCGCAAATTGGATATTCCAAGTGTAACCAGGTCCTTCACCACTTAGTCTTACTAATGTAGTGGAAGTCTTCCTCATCCTCTGCTTCACTCGGCGGGTACTGCGTCGAATAATATCCGAGCTGGAGTATACYTTTCTTCGTAATTGCCTACTCAGTCCGAAGAAACAACTGTTGGCAAYGTTTATTCTGCGTGGGATTTAGTTACTAATGTTGTTGTTAATCCTGGTTTTAAGACAAACGAAATTTTGTAYGAAGTCATGACTGTCAACAGTCAACTTTCGCTTCGCTTACTTATCCAGTCTGGGGAAAGCAGATCTAACGGCGCGGTTGTTAAGGCCAATGACATCAATATCATCGGATAGAAGATTGTGCCTTCTCTATTGAGATCCACATCGCGAATTATTTTCTCCAGCATTAGATTGATTAACACGATAGGCAGTCTCCTTGTCTGAAACTGCATTTGATATCGAACGGCTCRGAGAGGTCCTTTCCGATCCAGATGGAGCTTTTAGTTGCTCATTGTCAGTTAACACAGCCGTATTAGTTTTGCGGGGATACCAAATTCAGACATCCCGGCGTAAAAGCAACTCCTTTTGGTGCTGTCAAAAGCAGCTTTAAAATCGACGGAGAGGCGGTGTGTGATGAATATGTGATTTGTGATATTTTATGAATAATCTGTTAAATGTTTATGGATAGGAATTAAAAATGCAACAATGGAAGCGATTCTTTGGAGTGCCTCAGAAAAAAAAAAATGAATTGCGGTATCCATTATAACTCTGTGCTAGATCATATAAAATTAAAAAATCAAGATTATATCGTTATCTAATAGTCGTCTACAGAGGTCTTATGAAACTCAATTTTTAATAATATAATTTCGTCAATATTGCCTCCATTAATTTGAAATTAGGAACAACATTCGTGATATAAAGAAAAAAAAATATAAAGAAAAGCTCAAAAAAAAAAGTAAATATAATAAAAAGTCTCTTCTTTCCTTAATGCACAACTGGTATGTATTGGCAAGACTTGAGTTTTCTTACTATTCAGCAGTAGCTGAAAGAGGGAGCAATTTGCTCTTAATTGTGACACTAGTAAAAGACTTTCAAAAGGCGATCACACCTATTTCTAAAAGTAGTTTATATATGTAATATAAATACAGTTAATATGTTATTATTAAATAACATTTTATGTATACATTTTCATCACATTTTTCTCTATCCGCTTTCAGATTTCGAGAAATATCAAAAAGTGAAATACTGTTGAAGAGAATTTATGCAGGAAATATGAAGCTTAAAAATTTTTAAGCAAAAGCCAACAAGACAATGAAGCGTAATAACAAATAAAAAAGCCAACCGAATCTATGTACATAACAAATTTTTACCATTTTTGCAAAATCTGAAGTAAATAAATTATTTATATTATATAAATAATATCAAAATCTACTCRTGGCAAACTGTGCTACTAAATGTTATAATCTATTCGTCTATTAATTTCTAATAATTCGAAAATAAACCCTTAAAATATATACGTTAAGGTAACGTTGCAGCTGTTTTACCATATGAGTAGAAAAATAAATTATATTCGGTGGATGCAAATAAAGGCATATAATTGTAACGACTACGGCAATAATAAAATTTGTGCGTAACGTAACAAACTATGAAATGGTCCAAGTAAAAAAGTCTGCAACGCGAACGACAAAAGCGGCGAACATGATTCCCTTTGCACAGCGTAGAATGCGAAGGATGCTTACTAAAGTGGCGAGAGCAGTAGTGAAAATAAATGACAAATATAGAACAAAGTATTACCTACATCTTCCTTTGCATATATAAAGGCAGAGAAAATACCGCCAGCGTTTGGTTTGTTCACTCTGTAATGAAATCCAAAAGGAAGTCAAAGTGTGCTGGGATTACCAAATGTTCAGACGTCATTTACTTGTAGATACCCACCTTATCTGATTCTGATAGCAACCTTCACGCTCAAAAACTTTTCGGATATATCTATGGACTGATCTTGTGCTTTTAAGTGTGCTGTTTTCTAAGGTCTTCCACCACAGAAAAACCCATAGAACATAATAGGCTGACTTTGGTTTCACAGTGGAAAATAACTGCTTTTGTTGAGAGACCCTTTTACCAAATTTGTTCTTCTTCAGCACTTGATATTACGATTCCTTGTTTTCATTTTATAATAAAYATCACCACCTTGAATAGTAAAACTACCTTTTTTCGTTTTTCGAAGGAATTACACTATTTATATATTAGATAAAGGAAAAATCACAACTTTAATCAACGTTTTTTTTTTTTTTTGGAAACAAAAAGCACAACTTTTAACGAATTTTTGTTCGGAAGGAATCACTGTCAAAAAAAGATGTAAAAAATAGGTCGAGCTTGATAGGTTGTTGCTTGAATGTGGGGTCGGAAAAGTGGTCGACCCGCTACTCGTTATTCCTTTTTTAGTGTTTGGTGCGGGATGTTGGCCAGCTGCGAGATCTGCTGTAGCGGTGACATTGTGGATGTTGTGTGGGGAAGTAATGTGGGACGTGTGTGGTGAAATGATGGTTGCGGTGTGTCGGTGTTGCGCATGTATGTAGGGTTGTGTGCTGGTGTGTTACGCGGAGGCTCATTTGGGTACCTTGAAAATTTGGATACTGCAGACTTATTCTTCCGATTTATTCACCAATTTTCACTTGAAGTTAAGTGCAAGATTGTCTGTACCACCCGGCAGTAACGGATCTCGGGTTTTTTGAGCATTGATGATCCGTAGGGAAGGAAGACTATTTCACGCAACTCTTTTCAAATTTTCATTATCTTATTCTGGGTTTTGCTATCTCCACAATGCACTGTAACCTTTTTATAATTAATCCACACACAAGCATAGTTGACCAGCAGCAATAAGTATGACAATTAAATGATTAAAATTACAAATTCTTCTGTGAGGGAGACACTTTGGTCAACATATATGTATGTATTTATATGCCCACAGTATTTCCWATATAYAGTCGTGTTCATGAAAATATTGGTMSAACAGCTAAATATACTAATATATATACATATATTGTATATCTAAATATACCTGCTTTCCTATCCAGCAAACGTGATTAATTTGCTAGAATAGACTCTGCTAGARAAATCTCCAAATATAAAAAGTTAGMRAGGGATAAGTTCGKGTGCARCCGAACATTTTWTACTCTTGCAACTTASAAGAATCAAAACCAAKGAAATTCTTTAAGGTGTAAAACGTCAATCTGAGGATCGAAATTCAACCAATTTATAATATATACATATACTTTATATAACTCCTWTAYTGACAGACRCATAAGGTWTGTTAGAAAAACGAAAACCATTATATGTATAATAGTATATGGGGTATTATCGACCAGAATTGGTCTGGTTTTCCCATACCACATACTACTTACATGCCACTTACTAAAAAACTAATCATGGAGAGGAAAGTCAGCAGGATGTTCGAAAATCCTGATATTTGTTATATAGGGGCTAGGMYATGCTATCACTCAAATTTAATTCTTTTATTCATATTGGTCATATTCAACATATTTTTAACATGCAGATGTACCATTMTTTGAGAAGTCCATCCTTGAATTTCAATTATATATCTCAGACATTGACCGGTATTTTTGAACAAACGTCAGCTATAGGTATTGGGGTCCGGTACCTAAGGCCTTGAACAGTTTGTGTTAGATTTGAACAATTTTTAGTCATAAGGTGGCATACACAAAAGGCATTATTCGTGCAAAATTGTATCCCGTTATATTAATTGCTTCTTGATTTTTTTACTGGAAAGTAAAAGCATCAAGTGGAATTTGAAATTGTGCTATATGGGAAGTAGGCGTGGTTATTGTACACTTTCACTTATTTTACCACGTACGCAATTTCGTCGAATTCGGGTCCCGAAATATGGGATTTCATACCATTTCGGTAGTAAAATTTATTGTTATTGATTTATAGCCCGTTTAGTAGTACCGTTATATGGGTAGTGAGCGGGACATCWCAATTTTTACTCAAGATACAACGGATAGACGGACAGGCAACCAAACTTCAAMCTTTCTCGTCAAAAATCTATCGCTTGAAGAAGTTATGGTTTCATCATAGGCAATACATTACAATGTGACGTYGCCAAATTTAACTCAAGCTTAAGGTAGCAACAAGTGAGTAAACAAATATGCTCAGTACATTTTAACAGTAAAAAACGTTTCAGACATCTGTACTTATTAGCGATTTAATATAATGTTACTAATACCCAGGTAGAAAATCACCAATGGCCCAGCCTTTAACCAAGCCGTTCCCAAGACTTGGCTTGGATCA
>NW_017535038.1:3761-4883 GCF_001853355.1 Bactrocera latifrons | reverse complement strand
ATCAGGCTTGATACCAGGGAGGGATCCAAGCCTGGACTTTACYCGGTGTGACTAAGATACCAAGCCTGGTTCAGTCCCGGACTACCAAAGCCTGGTTAACCACGACTAATCCACGGTTGATCCGGTCGTGAAGCTTGGCAATTCCTACCTGGGTATGATTATAAAAATAGAAACGTTGGGACTTCAAATGATATATCGCGCCTATCATGTACATATGTATAATATACATACTTATAACTAAATATAAGATGTTCAGTGTATAATTATTCATACACAAAATATGAGTACGTAGGAATACGAGCTTATTTATCGGCAACAGTTAATCGCATACAAATGACTGAACTTCTATCTATCTTCTATATAAGCAGTCTCTAGTCACTATTTGAGACATTATGAGGTAAAGTCTCAACTTGCCACTAGTTACTTACAGTCTCTAGCGCTTATCATTTAATTTTTGATTTTTAATGTAAAGCAGCTTGATAAACAACATGTTTTGGTTTCTGTTCCAGTGTCCAGAAAAGATGGGTTTTCAACTCGTGAGCACGCCACGTATATCTGGCTGTGTGATAAACATAGCGTTTCCAAATTTATGGCACACACTATGCGACTATCCTTGTGTCGTGTTGATTGTCATCTCAAATGCAATTTTCACTGAAAACGAAATTCGTTTGAACTGAAATGAAAAATCGTTAGAACTCAAAGGAATTCGAAGAATCAAGCATTCTGCCTCCTTGCTGCKGCACAATCAATCGGGTTCCATTACATAGTTTCGTCGCACGAAGATTGCGAAACATAATAACGATAGATCCTACTTTGAGACGCAAATGATGCGGTGGCATACTACCAAGCCTCTCCAAAGAATTTAGAAATTCCACTGAGTAATTCACGGCGACGTCTTCATTGTCAAGACGATCGGTCGATTTGTAGGAGCGCAAGTCTCCCAGAATATGACTTTGAATCTTCCAGTTTAAGTCAACAACATCGGCATTTTTGGTAGCTAACATTGCGCTAAGGAATCGTAGTTACGATAATTTGACCAAGGTCCGAACATTGGTGATGAGTTCATCTTTTGATAAACGTAAAGTTGATAAACGGCAGATGGAATCAGACCACATAAAGTAT
>NW_017535038.1:0-2816 GCF_001853355.1 Bactrocera latifrons | reverse complement strand
AAAAACACTTGGATAGTGTTTCGTGCATATATTGTCAGACATACAAACCGAAGTGGGATTGTGGTCCATGAACCATATTGGTTTTCACCACTTCGTATAACACTGGATCTTTGCATCAGGAATTTCCGTAGAAATAAGTTCATCAATTTGATCTGGTGAAACCACCATTCACAGTCCAAAGAAGAATGTGTAGASTACATCTAGCATCTAACAGCACCACATATACGTTGCTTCAAGATAAAGTTCATCAAACATCGTAACTGCTGTTTGAAAAGTCGTGCTGTGACAACGTGATGATCGCTTGCTGATTGACCGCGATACATAATTTCGCTCCTATGTCATTGCATCCTGGGAGTACTGCTTGCCTTGCCTTGCCTTGGACTGCCGTACGTCGATGGCAAAAAGAACGTCGACCGATATTACGGCGACCTCTTCGAGGCTTCACAACAAATTTCAATGAGCATTTTATCACTTCATGTGAAACAAACATAAAGTTTTCTCTGAATAATTCTCAAAAATTTTAATTTGAATAGCCGGACAAAGAAGCATGCGACCGAAATTGAACGATTCAAAATTTACAAATCGGTATTTTGAAAAACAAACAAAAACAAATTGTATTATTGTATTT
Source organism: Bactrocera latifrons (assembly GCF_001853355.1). NCBI lineage: Eukaryota > Metazoa > Arthropoda > Insecta > Diptera > Tephritidae > Bactrocera > Bactrocera latifrons. The sequence goes on along the minus strand of NW_017535038.1, from coordinate 2,188 downwards.
CCAACTTTTCCTCATGAAAAGTATAAGGTATTTTTATTTCTAAACCTCTGAAAATTTAATCAAGATTGGTRCAGCCGTTCTCTTAGCATTACTAACAAACAAACATTCAYTCGTTTGTATGGGAAAATGAAAAGGACTGGTTTTAAGGCTTTTCCATCTATTATTCGAATTTTTCTTGCCGTGAAAACCATTTTTGAACTTCATCGAACGTTTAGAAAACACATTTGAACAAATTGATCCAGGCGTTGTTGAGTTATGCGCTTTGCAATATATTTTTTCGATTTATTTTTATATATAAGATTTGTTATCGACATATTTATTTTCATTAAAGTGTAAAAATATMTCCGAATAATGAAATGTAATAATGCATTTTTTGACTGTTTCTTACAGAATAGCAAAATCCTCTCAAGTCCAAAAAATTCTCTGTAACATAAATATCAAATTAAGAGACTTGTGACTGTATCACAGTACAKAATCGCACGGTTAATCATGTTGCACATCTTTACGCTTTTGTAAATCGCTTTTCACTCGAGTCCTCAACTCTTCCMCTTCCAGCATCGTATTTCGCATTGGTATTTCGACCATATGATATGTACATATATTGGAGAATGTATACAAAAGATATGTACGTGTTCGTATGATATTGCTTCACATTCACTCACTTTTGTTGACTCATGTTTCTGTGTATGAAAAAATCTCTGCCTACAAGTGGGAAGTRGTACTCTATAAAACAGAACACAGATGCTTTGTTAAATCTCGTATTCCTTTAAATATTTTATTTCTTTTCACTCTGCACTAAGTTTGAGGAGAATAACATTTATCAAGCATGTTTTTATTAAAAATAAACTTGAACACAAATTTTAAGTAACGTATTCTAGTATCGATCGATCGATTTATTTATATTTGCATAATTTAACTAAAAAGGAATATCTTCAAGAGGATTTGTAAAAAAACAAATTGTTAATGCCTGGAAATATCCAAATTCTCAAATTTCGATTTTTACTATTTTTGAGCAATTTTAAACATCTACATGTTAAATATAAACGATAAACATGTTTTTGCACACWTCCTCTAGCTCTAGACATTGCGATATTATTCTAGAAAAAAATTTTTTTTTTGGGAAAGATGTTTCAGCAGCTCATTTTTGAAATTTTTACCATTTTTATTTTTCCTGTTTTGTCTTAGGATCAATAGATAACTAAAAAAATATGGAAATTGTAAATAATTTTAATACTTGCCTCTGAAATATAATGTAATGTTTTGCGACAATGTGTTGTGGATAATCTGCAAACCTACAAGATAAGTTCTTAAACAAATAAACATGTTGACATATATACAAAGAGATGTTTGAATTAGCATAAAATGAATGAAAAAAAAAACTAAATATCAAACTTACTTCTATACAAATTAATGGTGAATTATACAAAAGAAAAAACAAAAACGTTAAAATACATAACATATTCAAGAGTCAGTGTAGAGAAYAAAGAACCCCCAAACTAAGGACTTATTATCATCACAAAACTACATTTTCCGCACATTACACCCTAAAATACACAATGCTTACCGCACACTTCAGAACGGACATTCATACATATTGAAAGAAAAACTTGAAGCTCATCGAGCGCTTTCAATTATTTTACACGTAAATTGCTTTGTGTCGAAACTATATGTATGTAATCGTGTGGGCATATTTTGTCTCACAGGTCAGATACCAACTTTGTCGGCACTTGATTTAACACATGCCAAAGCTGAGCTTGTAGTGGARACGTGCTTACTTTTGACCGTTAATTTCTCAGAATGCRAACCGTTCTCTYCTCCTTTGGTTGTTGTTTGTCATTCTTTTTTGCTTTCTTATCCAGTATTTTAAGTGACAATCGTTATGTATATATGGRCTGTCCCGTAAAAAATTGACCCTTCGATTTTCATTAACAACAAGAAAACCAAAGAATTTTTTCAAAGTCTTGTTTTATTTCTTATTAATGAGTACTATAGGGATTACAAATTATAAATAAAATTTAACAAATTTTTTATTTTCTGTAAAAATTTCTTACTTTTTTCTTAAGGCCCTTCATTACGTTTTGTACAGTGTTTTCATCGATAGTACCGTACGACCTTCGCCACTTATTTCTTCTTGTATCTTGTAAATTTTTTGCAGTACCTTTACTCTTCCGGAGACTCGATTTCATTA
>NW_017535037.1:4111-18133 GCF_001853355.1 Bactrocera latifrons | reverse complement strand
TATAAGAATATATTATATATAAGAATAAGCGAAGTACAGTCGAGGCGGAAAAAAATCAGTCCTATTACTTTCCGGAAGAACCATATATCTTAGACAATTAAAAATATATAGCCTATATTTGCATCGGACGTAATTTTTTTACACCTCRTGCTACAGTGTAAAAATAGGTGCCATCGGATGATAATTCCGCCCTCTCCTTATATAATGATTTTGTTAAAATTTACTTAAAAYTCCTTAAATCAATAACTAAATATGTTATTAGGAGACATAAATTTTACATCCACGATAATACAGGAGAGCTTTATAGGAGCCAATGAGAACAAGGGGCGTAGCACCGTCCACCTTTAGGTGACATTTCATATATCTGGACCTACTCTAATAATTCCAACAGAATTCGGTAAAAAGTATTGTCACAACATCTCTATGACACAGCGTGGAAATTTACGAAACTACAACCGCGCATACTTTCCATATAACACAACTTTAAATTCCATCTGATATTTTCACTTTCTAGCATACAAAACGAGTACTTACGATAAAACTTTGAACACCTTACGTCCTTAATATAACATCTCACATGTAAATATAGTCAAAATCGGACTGTAACTGTTTAAGCCCCCATATACCGAAGATGTGGCTAACAGTGCGTATAGCTGATGTTTTACCGAAAATATCAGACAATGAGCAGGATATATAATTGAGATTCGAAATACATTTGGGGGCTTATAGAAATATTGTAGAATTTCCGGCTGCCGTAGTCCCCATACAACTAATTTAAAGTTTCTCCTTGAATATTGGTGTTGGTATGTGAAGTACCATAATAAAATTTAGAGATTTACAAGGAGAGTTCCAAAGTAAACAGGACTTAAAAAAAAAGCAGAACAAATGGTTTTTTCGACAAAATCAATTTATTTTATTCAAAATAGTCTCAGCTGTTTTGCACGGTCCAAAAGCATGTCGCACGAGTGTTTTAACTCGAAAAATCGCTTAACGCATTTTACATATGTGCTTCAGAATGCGTATACTAAATACTAATGATTATTTTAATGTGACAATTARCACAGATGTCACTGACAGTAACATCAACCTAGAAAGATATATTTAGAGGAACGGGTTTTCGCGCGAATTTAAATTAAAAAGTCTTACTATTTTTTGCCAACAATAGTGATTTTCAATATATGTACTAACAATCATTTTGCCGAATATGTGGGTCATTGCGTTAGTGGATAAATTGCTTGAAAATATATTCTCGAGTATATTCGGCATTGCGGAAGTTTAACAAACCCACCTTTGCTCTGCACTAAAATATCCCAACCTTCCAGCTTCAATTTAATCGTTTAGGTGGGTRAAACTATTTAATATTGATACGAAAGAAGAGAAAAAGTTTTAATAAAAAATTATGTGCCTTCTTAGCACTGGATATCCAAGGAGGTAGAGTAGAACTTGTCTAAACCTCATACCGCTATTATAGGCAATTCTGATCCTCCGGTTGCCGTTTCAAACAGTATCTCCATATATTATATTTAGATTATGCGGTTTAGTGTATATCTCATTTGAAGGTGATTTTTTTGTTGCTTTAACTGTCGAGAGACTCTAGCTGTGAGATTCTAGCTGTGCAAGCGACAACTTTTGTAAATATCCTTATTCCTTTCCATCCATAGCATGTCGGTATAATGTTTAATCAGACCACTGAAATGGTCATAATCAGACAGAAAAATACTAAGTCTTAAATTACGGTCTCAAGATAACACAATATGTATATACAATTTTTTACCAATGCATTTAAAAGTTCCTCAGAAAAATTTCTGCAAAATTCACTTTTTTGGCCTTCTAACAGTATACAACCCCTAAAATGGGATAAAAACCGCTCCCCATTAAACGGTTATCTTAAAAAGTACTAAATGAGCCACACGACTTAAATTTCACAAGGAAATGTTAAGSAAGGAAGTGGGTTAAAAAATGGAAAATATGTGTAACCCCTTTTGGAAAAATTGTATACGTTTGGAATTAATTGACCAATTTCAAAGAAATGGACTAAATCCGTTGACGTGGCTGCTATTTCAAATATAGCAAACTTCTAAATTCCATCAAACTCTTTCACTTTATACATCATGTATATTTTGCAATCGGAAAGATATCTTATTGAAATCCCCAGAGTAATTTTTACTGAATAAATTGGGTAAAATTATTGCCTAGCCCTTTTATAAGTAAGCTGATAAAAATTATATAGGAATGTTAAACTTCCTTTTGGCTTTATACCGCGCCAGTTATATGTAAAATATCTTCGAACAAATAAGTGAAAGTATAATATTAGTGATCATGCGACTTCCGATCTCGCGACTCATCGCAGCACTTATCGCGCACAACCCACAGTACAACACTAACACTAACACAACCAAATACAATTAACTCGAACATTTCAACCATCGTTTTTTCCACCCCCAACCAATCTGAAAGGCTTCGTCAGATCAGGATGGCATCCTTTTAAATTTTCACTCACTTCTTAGAAGTTTCCAAAGCCGTCCGTTTGCGAATATTGGTTTTTCGACAATAAAACATAAATAGCAGATATCTTAGGAAAATACTCAAATTGCGACCAGTTACATTTCGCAATACAGTCCTTAGTTCTTAAAGTCATTATTTTATTTTTATTGGTAATTAAGTGCGCGTCAGAATGGGAATGGTCAAAGACGGAATGCGAATTAAGTGGCATACATAATTTATAGGTATACCGCAAGTAACCAAAAATCAGCCATACTCAAAAGTTGAGAGTTGGTCTACCGGATGCTTCTCCACTAGAGTAAGCATTTTCAATTTGTCTCTCTCCTTATAAATGAACGCAATTAAGAAAGAACGCATATCATAGAGAAGGTCCAAGATGCAGGGACCGTAAAAATAAGTATTTCTGTCCAACTCGTACAAGATGAGCGTGTTTCACCACAGATAGCTCAGAAGGAAAAAGTTTAACAGAGGCGTTTGAATAGAGCTGCGCATTAAATGAAAATTATTCTGAGAACTACATTTGTATATGTACATATTGCTACCACAGACGTATGTTAGATTTTGTGCTTATACATGTTTATGCAAACATACATACGTATGCATTGATATAAAATTGGTTTTGTGGCTGCCATAGATATTTAATATTTTTTTATAATTGATAATTATATTTAAATGAATATGCTAATTCAAAATAATATTAGTAGGTTAATGTGAAAATTAGACCTACTTTTTATATATTTCTTATGTTTGATAATGTAATATATGTATGTACATACTTCATACAATATATTTATATATGCTTAGTGTATGCTATAAGCGTAACATACTATTATAATATAATAGAGAACTTAATGGAGGATGGAGTCATGTGTAGAAGTTCACGCAAGTGAGGAAAGTTGTCTGATCGCCATTCACTTGGGAGTGGCCAGAAACGATTCTTTTACATATGACTCAAGCAGCTCACGACTTCCGGTCCTGGACCAAGTATCCTCTGGGTAGCCTAAGAACATCCGTTTGAAGGCGAGCTAAAGTGAGAAGGCGAAACATTCCCTGCATAGGGTTGTGCGCTGAGAGACCCCATTTTGATGAGGACCATGGCAAACTAAATAAGGACTACGAATTGAGGGCATGCACCTGGAGTGTCCGGTGCCTTAATTGGAAAAGTGCCGCTACCCAGCTGGTTGATGTCCTCGTAAAAATAAAGGTTGACATCACCGCCGTCTAAGAATTGCGATGGATGGGACAAGGACAGAGACGAGTAGGTCCTTGTGGCATTTACAACAGTGGCCATATAAAGGAGCGCAAGTTTGGTTTGGGATTCGTGGTTGGAGAGAGACTCCGTCGCCGGGTACTATCATTCACCCCGGTGAATGAACGTCTAGCCACAATCCGCATCAAAGTGAGGTTCTTCAACATATCGCTGATTTGCGCCCACGCCCCAACGGAAGAGAAGGACGATGCGACCAAAGATGAATTTTATGAGTGCTTGGAAAGCACTTGTGAGAGCTATCTCCGCCACGGTGTCAAAATCGTGCATGGCGACTTTAACGCCAGGGTGGGCAAAGAACGTATCTTTGGCACTACGGTCGGTAAATTCAGCCTCCACGAGGAAACATCCCCAATTGGGTTGAGGCTGATCGACTTCGCCGGGGCCCGAAATATGGTTACCTGTAGTATTAGATTCCAGCATAAGAAGATTCATCAAGCTACCTGGCTGTCTCCGGATCGAAAAACCACCAACCAGATCGATCATGTTGTGATGGACGGAAGACACGTCTCCAGTGTTTCAGATGTGCGTGCACTGCGAGGTCCTAACATCGGACTACTATCAAGAATGCAAGCCATCAAACACAAGGAAGGTTCGACGTCGAGAAGCTACAATCACAACAGACAGCCGAACGATTTTCTACTCGGCTTGCACTCCTGCTCTCTCAGAGCCCTCGTCAACAACTCGGTATAAGGGAACTGTGGGACGGCATTTAAAACTCCTTACGTACAGCTGCAACAGAAACCATTGGTTTTTGGAAAGTACAAAAGAGCAGCTAGTACGACGAGGAGTGCCGTGTCGTAGCGGAGAGAAAGCAGGCTGCCTACTTCACAACGTTGCGATCGACCACAACACGTGCGGGATGGGATAGATACCGAGAGTTGAAGAGGAAAGCGAGACGCATTTGCAGACAGAAAAAGAAAGAGGCCGAAATGCGAGAGTACGAAGAACTTGATAACCTGGCCGATAGGGGTAATGCTCGAAAATTCTACGAAACAATGCGGCGGCATACAGAAGGTTTCACGACCGGAGCATACTCTTGTAGAACCCCCAAAGGTGATCTAGTCACTGATGCCCAGAGCATACTTAAATTATAGAGGGAACACTTCTCCAGCCTGCTGAATGGCAGTGAATGCACAACGCCACGAGAAGGCGAACCCGACGACGATAGAGCAGACGTTCCATTACCCGACCAGGAAGAAGTTCGAATAGCAATTACCCGGCTGAAGCCTGGGGCCGATAGATTGCCGGCCGAGCTATTCAAACACGGCGGCGAAGAACTGATAAGGAGCATGCACCAGCTTGTACCATTGGATAAGCCTCCTAAATTTCGCATATAAGGTTCTATCGAGCGTATTGTGTGAAAGATTAAAGCCCACAGTCAACAAACTGATTGGACCTTATYAGTGTGGCTTCAGACCTGGAAAATCAACAACCGACCAGATATTCACCATGCGCCAAATCTTGAAAACGACCCGTGAAAGGAAAATCGACACTCACCACCTCTTCGTCGAAAAAGCCGAAAAGGAGCTGCCTTTATGCCGCGATGTCTGAACTTGGTATCCCTACAAAACTTATACGGCTGTGTAAGCTGACGTTGACCAGCACCAAAAGCTCCGTCAGAATCGGGAAGGACCTCTCCGAGGTGTTCGATACCAAACTAGGTTTCAGACAAACCGATTCCTTATCATGCGACTTTTTCAACCTGCTTCTGGAGAAAATAATTCGAGTTGCAGAACTAAATAGAGAAGGTGTCATCTTTTACAAGAGCGTACAGCTGCTGGAGTATGCCGATGATATTGATATCATCGGCCTCAACGCCCGCGGCGTTAGTTCTGCTTTCCCCAGACTGGACAAGGAGGCAAACAAATGGGTCTGGCAGTGAACGAGGGAAGGAAGGAAGGAGGGGGAAGACGGAATATCTCCTGTCATTAAACAAAGAGTYGTCGCACTCGCGACTAGGTTCCCACGTCACTGTTGATAGTCATAGTTTTGAACTTGTAGATAATTTCGTCTATCCTGGAACCAGCGTAAACACCACCAACAATGTGAGCCTAGAAATCCAACGCAGGATAACTTTTGCCAACAGGTGCTACTTTGGACTTAGTAGGCAATTGAGAAGCAAAGTCCTCTCTCGACAAACAAAAACCAAACTCTATAAGTCTCTCATAATTCCCGTCCTGCTATATGGTGCGCAGGCTTAGACGATGTCAATAACGGATGAGTCGACGTTGCGATTTTTCGAGAGAAAAGTTCTGCGAAAGATTTATTTCCCTTTGCGCGTTGGCCACGGCGAATATCACATTCGATGGAATGATGAGCTGTACGAGATATACGACGACATTGACATAGTTCTGCGAATTAAAAGGCAGCGGCTACGCTGGCTAGGTCATGTTGTCCGGATGGACGAAAACACTACAGCTCTGAAAGTATTCGACGCAGTAYCCGCCGGGGGAGCAGAGGAAGAGGAAGACCTCCACTCCGTTGGAAGGACCAAGTGGAGAAAGACTTGGCTTCACTTGGAATATCTAATTGGCGCCACGTAGCGAAAAGAAGAAACGACGCGTAAGCGGTGACTACGACAATCAAGAAGAAGAARGAACTTAATATTTTACAATAGTATTTTGYTTAAATCCTACCTTTGGTCACTTAAAACTTATACATGGAATGCATAGAGCAACAGGCAAACTCTGTCAAAAATTATAATACTCACTTTCCTAAAGGAACAACTATTGGGATGATAACGCTCTTCACACCAACAGGCTTGCAGATGTCGCTGCTTCTCACCATTTCTAATTTTGACAGCTATAGTGTTGCCACTAATATGTAAAATGTCAAATAATTTCAACCCTTAAACAGGTTACTGTTATTTTACCAACATAAGCATAAAATAGCTTTGATGTATAACTTGTAATAACAATTGATTATTTAAAAAATTAATCGACCTATTTTCTTTCCGTTTTTATACTCATGCTACAGAGTATTATAGTTTTGTTCACCTAACTGTTGTACGTATCAGGTAAAACTAGGATTATATATATAAATAATCAGGATGACGGGAACAGTTGAAATCCGGTTGACTGCCTGTCTGGCCATCCGTCTGTGCAAGCTGTAAGTTGCATAGGAAGGTATATATCTTGATAAAATTTTGATGTGCATTGATTGATTAGTACAAAAATATATAAAGTACTATAACTAAGCACTGAACTAATATATAAAGCTGTAATTTAGTACAGAGGATCGCTGTACTGAGAAACCTGTGGGCAAAAATCTTTGAAAGGCCCGCCCTCTAGCAACTTTAATGTGAATATGCACTTAAGCTACCAAATCTTTTAAGAACTTCTACCGACAGTATGCAAAAGACTGAAATCGGAGTATAACCCCGCTAATTCCCTATATAATGGTATTGATAAAAACTACTAAAAGCGCGATAATTCAAAAACTAAACATTTAAGAAACATTTGATTTTAAACCGAGATGGTATAGGAATCTTTATGGGAGTTGGTGTGAAAATTGATCGTTGTTCGCGGCACCGGCCACTTTCAGTGAAATCCCGTATCTCGGGATCCGACCAACTGATTTCGACCAAACTTAGTGAAACGAATGAAATGTGGCATACTTTAAAATAATTATTAGTGCAAAATTATATCCCGTTATATAATTTACTTCTTGATTTGTGTATTGGAAAGAAAGAATCAAATGGAGTTTAAAATGTTATGTGTTATGTTATTAATGTGTTATATGGGAGATATGTTGTTCATCCAAAACTCATATTCTCGCACCGCCTCATGCCATCTTAGGATAAAATTTGAAGTCACTTGCATAACTAGTTATTTATTTATTGCGCTTTTTTAACAGTACCGTTATAGGGTCGTCACGTAGATCGACCATTTTGTTAGGTTTCGAATTAGTTTAAACGAGTTTTTTATTTGCGGGCTAATTACGTCGGGTTTTTGGTTATTTTATTTGCGTTACGGTAGTATCAGCTTTTTTTTCGTTATTTGCGGGTTTCGTCAATGTGTGTTTGAAAACATAGTTTCACGACCGGTCTGGTTAATATACCGCTTTGAGTGCGGAGATCAACGAGTCGTACATGACCGTCGGAAGCGTAGTGTAGTTTTTCTATGCGGCCAAGCCGCCGGTGGGGGTTAGACAGTCATCATGGATGATGACACAATCTCCAAGCTTTGGCACCTTTTCTGGAATCTTCCATCTCTACCTTTTATGAAGGTCCTTTATATATTCTTCCTTCCATCAGCGGCATGAAATCGTGATGGAGAATTTTTATTCTCTCCCATTGATTAGTAAAGATAGCGACCACGCCTGGCTCAGGTGTGGCAAGAATAGGTGCTTCTATCAGAAAATGCCCTGGTGTGAGGGCTGTAAAGTCTGATGGATCTTGCGCGAGGGCAGCGAGAGGCCGTGAGTTGAGAACGGCTTCAATTTTGGTTAGCAATGTCGTAAATTCTTCATAATTAAATTTATAAGTGCCAGCTAGCTTCTTGAAATATGATTTGAAGCTTTCTACAGCTGATTCCCATAAACCGCCCATATGAGGAGCGCTTGGGGGTATAAATTGCCAATTGATACCTTGAGGGGCGTACTTTTGTAGGATATCGGGTGACACTTGCTTTAGGAAATCCACAAAATGCTTTTCWGTGGCTCGTTGAGCTCCAATAAAGTTTTTGCCATTATCGCTCATGATCTTTGATGGGTAACCACGTCGAGCGTCGAAGCGAGCAAATGCCGCGAGAAAAGCCTCCGTCGTCAGATTACTACATAGCTCAAGGTGTACTGCCTTTGTCCTGAAACATACAAAGACAGCCACATAGCCTTTCATGAGGGTGGGAGACCTTAGCATGGACGCCTTTATTTGAAAGGCCCAGCAAAGTCGACTCCTGTGGTGGTGAAAGGCAGAGCGAAGTTGCAGCGTTCCGGTGGAAGTGTTGCCATAATCTGCGTTCTCATTTTCTGTGAAAATACACTTCTTGATTTGGGGCTTAAGGCAGGGAACATAGTACTCTTGGCGTACCAAATGTTGCATGAGGCGATGTTCGGCGTGTAACATGTGTATAAGGATATAATTGATGAATAATGTGGCAAATGAGGATTTCTGAGGTATTATTAAAGGATGGCGTTCATTATACATAAAGCTGGAATTAGCAAGCCGGCCGTTTGCACGAAGCAGCCCTTCCGTGTCTAGAAATGGATTTAATAGTAAGAGTAAGCTCTTTTTATCAATCGGCTTCAGTTTTCTTAATAATGATATGTCGCGGCTGAAGTAGCGCGTTTGGGTTGATACGATAAGGGTGATTTTTGCCTTTTCCAAGTCTTGGTGCGTCAAAGTATCGCATTGGGGATAGCTTGACCTTTAACTTTGTGCTTGAGTCGCTCTATGAATATGAGCATATAGCCGACAATTCTGAGCGCTCGGGGGAATGATGATAATCATTCAAGGATGTCAGTATCATCCAATGTTGTGTGAAAGGAGTAGATTTTTCGACTCTCTGGGGCAATTATGTTGCGCATGGGCGATTGTGGCCAATAATCGGAAAATTCTGTTAACTATTGGGGGCCATTCCACCAGAGGGTGGAGGTGGCGAGATGCARAGGTTTGCATCCTCTTGTACCTAGATCAGCAGGATTGTCAGCACTGGCCACGTGTCRCCAAGTGGCTGATCCTACTAAGTCAAGTATTTGGGACGTTCTGTTGGAAATATATGTTTTCCACGCATACGGTGGTTTTCCCACGAGGCTAGAACTATTTCGGAATCGGACCATAGCTATAACTTTTATTTTGCCATGTTCAAGTGAGTCTGCACCATGGAAATTAGCTTGGCTAATAGCAGAGCGCCAGAGAGTTCACGTCGTGGTAGACTTATCGGTTTTACAGGAGCCACCTTAGCCTTTGCTACTAATAAGTGGCTTGTGGTTTCGTTACCGCTTTGTGTGCGCACATATAAAGTGGCACAGTATGCCTTCTCAGAGGCGTCACAGAAGCCGTGTAATTCGACTTTGTGTTCGGGGGAATAGTTTACCCCCATATTTGTATATGTGAGATATCGTTTAGATTGCTCTCGAACTCTGACCACTTTTTTAAACGAAGTGGTTTTACTTGTTCGTCCCAGTCGGTCCCATCTAGCCATTATTCTTGTATCAAGATTTTAGCTTTTATCATAATTGGCGAAAGCCATCCTGCGGGGTAGAAAAGTTTTGCACCAGAGGATAGATTTGTAATGGAGAATACTGCAGATAGACTCGGTAGTGTATGAAAACTGGTCAGATATCGCATTCCATTGAATCCCCAGAGTCTTTGCTGTACTTTCCTTTTCGAATTCAAGGAAATTAGTATCCAACAAGTTTTCTTTCGGTATATGTTATATCCGTACCATATCGGGATGATTAGCAGTAATCTTTTTTAGTGGAAACCCTGCTGTTTTGAGGGATCTTATAATCAGGGATAARGATTCGTATGATTGTGGAAAACTGTGACTTCCAGACAAAATGYCGCCAACATACGTTTGCGTTTTTAACACCTGGGTTGCCAGAGGAAATTCTGACTTGGTGTTTTCTGCCAATTCGTGCAGTGTTCGAATGGCACAGTATGGAGCACAGTTGACCCCGAAGGTAACTGTTTTTAACTTAAAGTCGCGTAGAGGACTAGTGCGCGATTTTCTGAAAATAATTCACTGAAAATCTTGATCGTCTTTATGTACGCCAATTTAAATGTCATTTAAGAAATTTCCTGAACTAGTGGATTTTGACGCATTGAACACAACTCTTACCTTTGTGGTTTTATTGTCTGGATTTACTACTGCATGATGTGGCAAATAAAACGAGTAGTATTTACTTTGTATGATTTTTTCACCAGCGCTGACTTCGTCCATATGGTCTAAATGGAGGTATTCTTCTACGACTCTATCATATTCTGGTTTCAGTTCGCCTTTTTTAAGTAGGCTTTTTTCCATACTTAAAAACTGTTGGATAGCAGAGTTGCGGGTATGACCTAAGGCGAGTGTACGGGGAAATTCTGGCTTTAGTGGTAGTCGTACGACGTACCGGCTATCATCTGATCGAGTAGTTATGGTTTTGTAAAAATTCTCCCAATACCGATCTTCTGGTGTTGTAATTGAAATCAGGGGGTGTTCTTCTACCTCCCAAAATGTTCTTAATTGCGAATTGATGTATTCGTTGGAGATTTCCTCAACTTGAGTTGTCATCGTGGCAACTGGTTCCGCAACTAGTCCACTTAGGACCCATCCGACAACGGTATTTTGCGCCAGACGTGTTTTTCTAATTTTCTCAATACCTTCGAGTATTATCTGTGGTATGAGATCGCTGCCTAATAGAAGATCTATTTGAGCGGGAGTGTTGCAGTTCGGGTCTGCTAATTTAAGGTGTGAAACCTTTTGTCAATGCTTGCTATTTATATGATAGTTTGTACGCATGTTTGTTAATTGCGGTGAAACAATAGCTTCTGCTGTCCYTTGGCAACCCTTCTCGTGCTCAGCTGTGAATTTTGGTGCTCTGCCGAATTTATTTAATTTATATTCAAGACTTAATTGTGAAAATATTTGGATTAATTGAGCTTTTAAGATAAGTATCAGTGTTATATTGTGCTATTGAAGCTAATGAATTTACTTTTATTCTGTGTCAGCTAATTTAAATTTGTTGTGCCGAGTCATTTTCAATTTGTTTTGGTGCTACATTTAAAATAGTGCAATTGTTAGTGTTAATTTACATTGCTTACTTAAATTTCTCTCTTGTTTTTATTCGTTTCCATCTTTGCCCACAGCTGTTCGCGAATTTCTTACTCTYCGTGTATTACAGTGCATCTCAAACTGCTCGCTACATTGGTTGTTATCTTTGACAACTAACTATTTTTATTGCATTCATTTGTTATAAATATATTATTATTATTTTTCGCTCTTTTTACTTTTATTATTTAACATCTTTATATTTTTGTTTAATATTGTTTTTGTTCATTCTAATTTGTAACTTTCCGAACTCCTCTGTGAAAGGCGAGTCGGAATGCTTTGTTTCTTCCTGGCTTTGTGATGGGCTCACCCATCTTAAATGTGCTGGACTGACAGGATCTTGGATTCTATTCTTGACAGTAAGGGATTGCGCTGGTCTTGCTAAAAATGCAGGCCAACTGAAATTGAATTATTTAAAGTTTTTAAGCAGGCGCGCAATGGTTTCAAGGAAATTGGTACTGTACGCGGAAAACATCTCAAGATCCGCCTCCAAATACCTACAAGTCAGCTAATAAAAAGTTAGTTGTTATACCGCGGAAAAAGGCAATTTTTGTGTCGAGATTTGCTGCGGATACCTCAGTCGAAGATATAAAAAGGCAGATACAGACGTCCGTAAATTTTATTTCAAGTACAACGGGGATATTTCGTCGTTCAAGATTGACGTATCCGCTGACAGTTTTCAATTAATTCTTGACAACTCATTCTGGCCATCTGGGTCTTTGTGCGCGAATTCGAGCACAAACGTGATAAGCTCCCTGTAGTTATCAACAAAATGCCAAGAAATTCCGTGAATACAAAAAACTAATTAACAACAATTCGCTGACTATTTATTATCAATATGTTAGAGGTCTTAATACCAAACTTTCTGTGTTTAAACAGCATTCATTGTAACTTTAAAATCATTGCTTTCACAGAGACTTGGCTAAAGCCTCAACAGCGAATTCGAAATCTATAGACATGACCGGCTGAATAGAAAAGGAGGTGGTGTCTTGTTTGCTGTTCAGTCTTCCATTCCATCTGAAGAAGTCGATGTTTCGCATGCAAACTTCATAGAATTTAAGTGCACTCGTATTTGATCTAATAGTGATCATATCTACTTAATGCAGCATGCTTCATTAATAAATAATGTTTTCTCAATAGCTAGTAATACTGATTCCATGATTGCTTTGGGGGATTTCAATTTACCGTGTGTATCATGGAAATCTATTGATGACTACACCATTCCTATTAGTACTCGCTTATGTTTTAACGAGTTCTTAGATAAAATGTCGGAGTTGGGTCTTAACCAAATTGATTTAATTTCGAACGAGTTTGGTAAGTTCTTAGATCTAGTCTATGTTTATAACGCTTCAATGTTCTCTGTTGTCCGATGTGATCATTTGGTTCGACCAGAGGACTCGTATCATCCTGCTTGGGAAATTAACATCGAAACCATAGCCAACTTTGCTCATAATAATACACAAGACCTTTGTTTTCGATTCAATTTTGCGAAAGCTAATTTTAAGAAAATTTATTACGATCTTTCTAAAGTTACTTGGCCAGATTACAGTGGTAACATTGAATTTAGTGCTTCCCATTTGAATGAATCTATTTTAAACTTGTTTGAAAAATATGTTCCGAAGTGTGTTGTTACTCATAAAATGAGTTCTAATGTATGGTTTTCGAAAGAATTATGTAAATTAAAAAATAGAAAATCTCGTGCTTTTAAACTTTTAAAAAAACTGGTTTCGTTGCTGACTATTCAAAATATTCTAACTTGCGCCGACAGTTATAATAATTATATAAAAGTAAAAAATAATATTATACGTAATCCAAAATTGTTCTATGGTTTCGTCAACTATAAACGCAGGATTTCTAATTTTCCGTCCGCTATGAAATATAAGTCTAGTATGTCCAGTGACAATCACACCATWTCTATTATGTTCGCTGAATTCTTTAGGTCCAATTACTCTCCAAAATCTCCAAAAAACGTTCCGCATCAGCACAAGTTATGTCCGATTTCTGTCATGAATGCACCTAACATTTCCGAAGCAGACGTCTTATATCAGTTAAATATATTAGACCAAACATACAATTATGGCCCAGATATGATTCCCTCGTGTTATTTTAAGAAATGTGCCAAATATATATACCAACTCCTAACAAAACTACTTAATTCATCCCTTATGCAAGGCTTATTTCCATCCATATGGAAAAAGTCATTTATAATTCCTTTGCATAAGAGTGGTCTTAGGTCATCTATTGAAAACTATAGGGGAATAGCAAAATTGTCTGCAATACCTAAACTTTTTGAAGCAATTATAACAGACGACATTACCTTCCGGATCTCTCCACTAATTTCTTGTTCTCAGCACGGTTTTCGTAAAGGGAAATCTACAATAACTAATTTGCTTGAATTTGAATGACATGTATCAACGGGTTTTAGGGAGCATAAGAATACTGATTTTATATACACAGATTTTAGTAAAACTTTTGATAAAGTAAACCATTCAATTC
>NW_017535037.1:1597-3521 GCF_001853355.1 Bactrocera latifrons | reverse complement strand
TTGATCTAACAGATTCACTCTTTACCATTAAAAAACTTATTTTATCTACTCTTAACAAGTAACATTTAAAAATTATAAACTTTAATCTAATTCTTAATTTTGGCTGTTGAAATTTTTGTTTCTGTAGCTGAGCAGCTTAAGATCAGCTAATTCCGCTCGTTCGCGGATTGCGCCCCTCGCGTCGGTTGGGCGGGAGGAGGGTAATCGTTGGGTATTATTATTATTACGTTATCATAACTGAGTATATTGAAATAAGTACTAGTAAGTAAGATGGGGTCATGTGTAGAAGCTCACGCAAGTGAGGAAAGTTCTCTGATCGCCATTCACTTGGGAGTGTCCAGAAACGATTCTTTTACATATGACTCAAGCAGCTCACGACTTCCGGTCTGTGACCAAGTATTCTCTGGGTAGCCTAAGAACATTCGTTTGAAGGCGAGCTAACGTGAGAAGGCGAAACATCCCCTACATAGGGTTTTGCGCTGGGTTTGGGACCCGCCTTGTAAAAAAACACACCCAACGAAAAAATTGCAACAGCCTCAGATGAGAGACCTCCCTTTTGATGACGACCATGGAAAAAGAAATAAGGACTACGAATTGAGGGCATTCACCTGGAATGTCCGGTCCCTTAATTGGGAAGGTGTCGCTGCCCAGATGGTTGGTGTCCTTGTGAAAATAAAGGCTGACATCACCGCCGTCCAAGAAATGCTATGGACGGGACAAGGACAGAGACGTGTGGGTTTCGTGGTGGGAGCGAGACTGCATCGCCGAGTACTATGATTCACTTCGGTGAATGAACGTCTAGCCACTAACCGCATCAAAACCACCAACCAGATCGATCATATTGTGATAGACGGAAGACACGTATCCAGAAAGGCCGCAATGCGTGAGTAGGAAGAGCTTGATAAGTTGGCCGAAAGTAGTAATGCTCGAAAATTCAAAAGCTTTGAAGACCCTCAAAAGTGATCTAGTCACCGATGCCCAGAGCATACTTAAGCATGCCCAACGATTGGAATTTGAATGTGCTATGCCCAATCCACGAAAAAGGAGACCCGACAATCTGCACCAACTACCGAGGGATAAGCCTCCTCAACATTGCATATAAGATTTTATCGGGCGTATTGTGTGAAAAATTAAAGCCCACCGTCAACATTCTGATTGGACCTTATCAGTGTGGCTTCAGACCTGGAAAACCAACAACCGACCAGACATTCACCATGCGCCAAGCCTTGGAAAAGGCCCGTGAAAGGAGAATCGACACTCACCACCTCTTCGTCGAGTTCAAAGCTGCTTTCGACAGCACGAAAAGGAGCTGCTTTTATGCCGCGATGTCTGAATTTGGTATCCCTGCAAAACTTATACGGCTGTGTAAGCTGACGTTGAGCAGCACCAAAAGTTCCGTCAGAATCGGTCAGAATCGGTCAGAATCGGGAATCGAGCCGTTCGATACCAAACGAGGTTTCAGAAAAGACGATTCCTTATCGTTCGGCTTTTTCAACCTGCTTCTGGAGAAACTACTGCGAGATGCAGAACTAAATATAGAAGGTACCATCTTCTATAAGAGTGTACAGCTGCTGGCGTATGCCGATGATATTGGTATCATCGGCCTCAACACCCGCACCGTTAGTTCTTCTTTCTCCAGACTGGACAAGGAAGCAACACAAATGGGTCTGGCAATTTCGTCTATCTTGGAACCAGCGTAAACATCACCTACAATGTCAGCCTGGAAATCCAACGCAGGATAACTCTTTCCAACAGTTACTACTTCGGACTGAGTGGGCAAATGAGAAGCAAAATTCGCTCTCGACAAACAAAAACCAAACTCTATACGTCACTCATAATTCCCGTCCTGCTATATAGTGCAGAAGCTTGAACGATGTCAACAACGGATGAGGCGACGTTGCGAGTTTTCGAGAGAAAAGTTCTG
>NW_017535037.1:0-1432 GCF_001853355.1 Bactrocera latifrons | reverse complement strand
AAAGACAGCGGCTACGGTGGCTAGGTCATGTTGTCTGGATGGACAACCTCTGAAAGGGCTTCACTTGGAATATCTAATTGGCGCCACGCAGCGAAAAGAAGAAACGACTGGCGCGCTGTTGTTGACTCGGCTATAATCGCGTAAGCGGTGACTGCGCCAATTAAGAAGAAGAAGGTATGTATGTATATGTGATATATCGTAAAGAAGACTCTTTTGTAAGTAAGAGTTTCAAAGAAAATCGATAAACAGATATATTTTTATATGCTGAAATTATTGGATTTAATTTCACCACAGATTGCGTATAAATGTATGTTCAGACGAGAACTCTTTTATGCGAATAAGAGTTTAAATTAACAAACCAAAAACACTTTTAATTGCCGCATATAATCGTGTTTATGTGTAACYGAAAACTCGTTTAAGTTAAGTAATGGTTGTTTGCTTATGCTTCGAATTGTGTAATTCGTTAGTATTCAATTTAATTTTATTTAATTATTTGTTATTAATCCTCAAAAACAAATATTTTTTTGTATATATTTGTATAGTATATGTACGTATATGTATATATTTATGTATCTTTTATTTTGTTATGTGCAAATGAGAGYTCGTTTTAGAGATCACTGCACTTTGCACATATGCATGGATGTACAGAAGTATTACGCTTTATTATGTTTTACACAATCCTCCTTGTTTTTGTTGATCAAAAACCAAGGGGTATTGTGGGATATGTGCCAATGTGGTCTTTGAATATATTATATACGCAGTCCTGCTTGTTTTTGTTAATCAAAAACCAAGGGGTATTGCGAGATATATGCCAATTTGGTCTTTGAAGTAATATGCGTATTTACATATGTGATGATACACGATCGTACAAATTTATGATTATATCATTACAATAAATTTTTCTCCGCCTAAAAATGTACTGATGTTGCGATCAGTACTAATTTTGTTTTTTTTTTTTAATTCGAAAAAGTTTTATATTGTTTAAATTGTACCCGGGTATACTTTTTACTAGATGTGGTGTTTCCGCGTATATACATATGTATGTATTTATATGTAATACGCCCGTATGTACTTGCACATTAGGGTTTGTCAATTCCGGACTATTTTCGATTCGGGATTTCTAATAGTGCGGAAAAGTTGCCTTAGTACTTCCTGATTCCAATGGAACTTTTTGTTTTGAGATCGGATTGCATCTTCAACTCCCACTCCGGCCTTGAAATTTCGGAAATTCGTCTAAAATCGTGAAATTGTCTACCTAGCGCCTGAAATACGTATCTCATGGCAAAATGTATAAAACAAAAGTTATTTGTCACGTCATTTGCTACCGATCATGGCCGTAGGACGAACCGTTCCCGAGATACGAGCGAAAATGCGGCGCGCCACAGCGAAAGGTGAAAATCGGCTTGCGGCCGCACTTCTTGACGTTGATTTC
>NW_017535036.1:2906-18921 GCF_001853355.1 Bactrocera latifrons | reverse complement strand
ATAAACGCAGAACAAACCGTTATACCGTTTTAACAAACTCAATAAGCAAAGAGCGTTTTGGATATTTAATTTATGAATATATACAAATATGTGTAGACATGTTTAGAGGTTATCATATCTTGATTTTTTTGGCAAAATTAACAAATTTTGATAATTACTAGAAAATCAAAGACTCTGAGAAAGATTGGGATCAAGTTACTGTTCTTGCAATAGAAAATATTCCTCACCAAATTCTTAATAATGCAATGCAGCTGAGTTCACAGTCTTTAGTAGAATAAATAAACCTCATTCATTACAGAAATCCCGGAATATTATTATTATTTTTTTTTCAAAAGTAAGCAATACAATTGAAAAACAGAAACAAAGTGGTAGAAAAGTTCGAATCGAATATAAAGTTTTTGCGTTAGGTCAAAATATAAAAAGGGCAGATGAATAAATTAACCATAAATGCAAAGAAATTTACAGCTGTCAATAATTTAGTGTTGCATAGTAATAAAGGTTTTTCGACTCTATGGCAGACGCATTGTAAGCAACATGGGAGATAAAAAATATAAGTCAAATTATGGTTTTGTTATCAAATTTGCTTATTATTTACTAAAATAGATTACAAATAAAATGTACAATTATTCAAAATGAAAACAACTTGTTGACGCACTGCACCGGATTCAATACCCGTAAATACAACATATGTATGTACGTATCGTATGCATGAATATTTTCTTTTATGGGTTAACACATGTGTATTCCTACAAATGAGTGCAACATTCGTTACGGTTTGACGAGAGCATTCTCTTATCAATAATTTTTTTAAACGAGCTCATGAAAAATGGGATTTTTTGTTATACTAGATATGTACTTACATATCAATGTGCTGAACACATAGAGAGCAAAACGATATGACTGCACGACAGTGAACTGTAAATGGCGTCGGGAAACCTACTACATGAACATATAAATGTCCATTTTTTGTACACAATTTCGTTATTGCCCTACTAATATCTTCAATAAAATTTTAATATTTTTTTCAAAGTGAATTTGTAAATCTATTTGTTTTAAATTATTAGTTGTTATTAAAAATTATATAACAGAGCTATTTTATGCTCTCGTTAGAGCATTGAATCATTTTACATATTAGTGGCATCACTCCTCCCTTGTGTCGTCGGCAATATTAAAAATGTTTTTCATTTAGCGTGAGCGACAAGAGCCTAAGCTGTCTAAATAACTGTCTCAGTAAGAACGTGTGTATTTTAATATTTGACAGATGTCGCTTGAAGTCTGTCGCTTTCTATGTGTTCAGCAGATAATGTACCAAGACAAAAATTTATGGCTGACGGGGCATCTCGACAAGATCTGTATATGGGCATTTCTTTTAATAACATAATCATTTGCGCAAAAGCGTCGGGTAGGTAGATTCCAGTTGCGGTAGCGCATGTTTTGAGATCTTGAAAATTTTATTCTACCATTTTCGAAATACCATCGGGTAGGTAGGTTTGAGCTGATGTTGCGCATGTTTTGAGCACTTGAACTGTTTAAATCTTTTATGTGGTAAATACAAAAAGGAGAAAGATCATTTTTTTATAAATCTCTTTCTGGGAAGAATAAGAATTCATATTTTTGGACTACTATATAATAATTGTGGCATAAATTTTGTATATCAATTTAAATAATAAATTTAAAAAGAACAATAATATTTTGATTTATGCTTGTATAAATTTATAAAAGTTAAGACTTTGCTCATACCCAACCCATTTTCTGTAAATTAACAATATTAAACTAAATATTATTTTTTTGGAAAAATGTTATTTTATTTTTATAATATAACACAACCGTCTTGATACTCGCTCTACTAAATTTAATATTACCGAAATTTTATCCTGTCGAGATGCCCCGTAAACTTTAGCCTGTCAAAATGAGGGGTGAAAGCAATCGAAACATTCATTTATTCACATAACGTGATTTTTTTTCACAAAAATTTGGAATAGTTCAATTTTAATTAGATCTTGCTTATTCATCTGTATAGTATTTTAACAGAATTGATATATTAGATACCGCATTAATGAATAGACGGCTTAATCTAATTGAATCCCTTAAACCCCATCTTTATCTTAAGCATAAAATGTATGCAACAATTCTTTTAAATTTGCTGAAAAAATATTTCTATTCATACATCTAAGAAAAATATTTGTAAACAAAAATACTTAAATATCTCACTGTAAAACCAAAATAGCAAAAATATTTTGTATATACATACATACACTTAAAASCTTATTTTCATTTGATGTGCAGGACACAATGCTCGCGACAGACTGCAGCAGCACGACAGTGAACTGAAAATGGCGTTGTGAATCCCACTACATGAACGTTTGTGAGAGGGCAGCAACATAACAATGACCGGCATGTACACAATTTTGTTGTGGCCATACCAATACCTTGCACTTCAAAAAAATGTTAATATTTTCTTCAAAGTGAAATTCTTTGTGCAAAAAAAAGTAAACAGGTAAATTTATTCATATACAAGTATGTACAAACCAAAAATAAAATTTTAATATTTTCTTCAAAGTGAAATTCTTTATGCAAAAAATAAGTAAACAGGTAAATTTATTCATATACAAGTATGTACAAACCAGTGGTCGGCATTTCTTAGCACAATTGTGCAAACTAACTTCACACGTACGCTTACGGTCAATCGTTCAGTCGGTGTCGAGCCCACAGATCGAACCAAAGAGATTCCTATCAAGTTATCTATGGTCGAGCCAGCAACGAATTAACATCACATAAGATTATAGCGCAAAACCAAATAATTCTTAATGCCTTTGGTGCCATGCAATGCCTTTTATGTTCCAAGTCTTTTAAAGATAATAATTAAAAGACATCACAAATTTGGATGATTAATTCTACACTGAATTGAAAAAAAATTAATTTAAATGTTTATAATTTTTTCCCTCTGCTTATATATAATATGTGAACAAATTTTTTCAGATTTAAAATTTATTAGTTCCAAACAACGCAATAAAATTTCTTCAACCCATTTAAAAAATATTATTTTAATAAGAAATTGTCATGAAAAGATTGATATAGATGAATGTATTAAAGATATAACATTAAACAATTACTTTATGCTTTATTTACATTATATATATAAATTATTCCCTCAATTCGAGAAACTGTAGAGCTTCTTATTTATCTTTTTATTATTTGCTCTTAGATTTGAATAATCGTTTATTTATATATAGTTTTATTGAATATTTTCATATATTTTTGCTCCAACGTGGTGAAAACATATTTAATTTTCAAATTATATTGAACAATAATTTTTTTTTTATAATTTTGCTAAATTTTAATTCTAATTTCTCACTGGGCTACTTTTTTTCGTGCTCGGCAGCACAGTGACAGATCCTCTCATGCCGACCACTGGTACAAAACACACACAAAAAGCCTATTTTCATTTGCGTGTGACTGAAATGAACAAGCCAGCACCATAACAGCACTACCATATTGGAACGACTCCATGCAAAGACATAAAGAGAACCACAATTCATTTGCCGCAATCAGTACACAACGGACGATCGAATTAAACATTTGTTGTCGAATATTATTTTAAAATTCAAAAGCACGTGCGACAATTGCAACAATAAGTACATTAAAATGGCTACTACTAGTAAGTGTGAAGAGTATTACCTTTTGTTTACATTATACAAGCAACATTTTTATACAAGCAACATTTTTATTTCGTCACAGTTGCGGGCTACAAATTGGGTAAAATCCTCATTGAAGGTAAAACTAAACAGGTTTACGATCTCCCTGAACATCAAGGGTTGTGCCTGTTGCTGAGCAAAGACCGTATTACAGCTGGTGATGGTATGAAGGCACACGATCTACAAGGCAAAGCGGAGATTTCTAACACAACAAATGGACTAGTTTTCGGCATTCTAAACGAAGCGGGTAAGCACAGCAAATTTTGAGTGCACAAAAGCAAAATTCTAATCAGTGTTGTGTACTTGTAGGAATAAATACGGCCTACGTCAAACCTTGCTCGGGCAATGCCTTCATTGCTAAGAAATGTGAAATGATACCCATCGAGTGGGTCACCAGACGTTTAGCTACCGGTTCGTTTTTGAAACGTAATACCGGTGTGCCGGAAGGATACAGGTAAACTTTCAAAAAATTTTATGTACATTTGTATGTGGAAACAAGGAAAAACGTTAAAGCATGAAAGGGTATTAAATGATATTAATGTTGCAAAGTTAATATACCCCGTTCCGGGTATAAGAAGTAAAATTATTTATATTGACTTGTGTTAAATGTTTGATGGCTTATTATGTTATGGCACTTTAAACATTAATTGCTCATCATGTCTACTATTTATCTTGAAACTTTTTTTTGAAATATTATATGAAATTATTAAATTTAAATGTTTAGAAAATCGTCACTTTTGTGGTAGTGATAAGAATCTTCAACTAGGCAATACTTTTCCAGTTACACATATGATCATTTGATATGCGGTCATTTTGAACTGACCTTCATCCATATCAGCAAATATGTATGTACATATGTACATATTGTTTGTATGCCTTTGCGTAGTACTTTGTATGTTGATTGCTATTATAATCTACATTTTCTCAACCTGAATCAAACAAAATAGAAAAATAAAAATTTATAGATTTAATAATATAACTTTGATGTACATACTGATTTACGAAGTAATACTAATCTCACAAATAAGCACAAAATCAAATTTAGCTACATATATTATATGTATGGCAGAAATCTTAAAAAGTGGTTTTGTGAACTTTTTTTCTTTTTTTTTTTCTCTTGCAAGGTTTTCACCGCCAAAACAGGAAACGTTCTTAAAGGATGATGCCAATCACGATCCTCAATGGTCTGATGAACAAATTATCTCAGCAAAATTCAATTTTAACGGTGTCCTAATTGGTCGGTTACAAATATAACATTCATATTTTAGAATAATGTGATGCAATAGCTTAATCCGTTCTCAAATAGGGCAAGATGAGTTGGACATTATGAAGCGAACCACTGTACTAGTGTTTGAAATTTTAGAGAAAGCTTGGGCCACCCGAAATTGTGCTCTTATTGATATGAAAGTAGAATTTGGCATCGATACTGAAGGTACTTAATTTTGATAACTTACAAAGTCTTATTTATTTTCAAATTTATTCACGATTTGTTTGTGCATACCGCTAATGCACCGTCGTCATCTGTTTTTTTTGTAGGAAACATTGTGCTCGCCGACATTATCGATTCAGACTCATGGCGTCTGTGGCCGTCTGGCGACAAACGTTTAATGGTCGATAAACAAGTATATCGTAATCTCTCCACAGTCACCGATAGCGATCTGGACACAGTGAAACGTAATTTTATTTGGGTTAGTAAGCAACTTAAGGACATAATACCAGCTAAGGATCATCTAGTGGTTATTTTAATGGGTAGCGCTTCCGATAGAGCTCATTGTGAGAAAATCTCCACACCTTTGCAACAATTAGGAGTAAATACTGAGCTACGAGTTACGTCAGCGCACAAAGGACCCGAAGAGACCTTGCGCATTATCCGTGAATACGAAAGTGTTATCAATAATTTGATATTTATTGCCGTAGCAGGTCGTTCTAATGGATTAGGTCCAGTCTTATCTGGTAGCACCACATATCCAGTGATTAATTGCCCACCTTTAAAAGCAGAGAATATTCAAGTTGATGTTTGGTCTAGTTTAAATGTGCCTTCCGGTCTTGGTTGCCCGACTGTGTTATATCCTGAGGCAGCTGCGCTTCATGCGGCACAAATTTTGGCACTTTCAAATTACATAATTTGGTCCAAGCTACGCGTCAAACAACTCAATAACTTTATTACTTTAAAGAAGGCTGATAAGCTGGTGCGCGGAGTGCGTAATGCTTAGATTACGTATGCAGAACTGAATCTTGAGAAGCATATTTCTGTATAAAATCGGCTTTTAAAGCCATGCATTTTGTTGATTGCCGCTAATAAAACATATATATAAAAACGTAAATATATTTATATAATTAGAACCGTTTCCGGTGAATCCCAAAAAATCTAAGAGGGGAAATTTATTCCCCTAAAAACAAAAACAATGCTTTGATGCAGACGATGTCGCATTGTAGCGGTTTAGAGATTTTTAACACTTGCCGATTAAACCGGGGTTACACCGCCGAAAAAACAACCCTTGGCCGGATAAAATCCGGGTCAATTCCGGTGCAAAGAACCGGCTGTCGTGGGAATTGTGGGAGATTTGTCTTCGCTGTGAAAAAGCTATTTTACAAAAACAAACAACTAAATAAAGAAAAGTGAGTAATTCCGCAAGTCTTATAAATTTGGTACATATATATGTATATAACCGTGAGAATTTCTACTGTGATACAGTCTCAACTCTCTAAATTTGAGTTTTTAAGTTAGAGACAATTTTTGAGACTTGAGACGATTTTGCTATTCTGTGACTATCACAAAATCTATTACATTTCATTATTCAGAGATGTTTTTACACTTGAATGAAAATAAATATGTCTATACACATATTAAATTTTCTATAACATAGTCAAAAAACATAATGTAAATAAAAATAAAAGTATATGTTGACTTTTTTTCATAATATTTACTAAATTTGGGCCAGCTTTAGAATAGTATCCCACGATTTCAGGGTTAAAAGTGGTATGGTTGGATGGAGCTGGTGCTCCATTATTATTGCCGCCGCCAACTTATAGTTTATTTTTCAATCAGTAGATAACTACATTTTTCACACTAAAACATAACCAAATCTCCATTAAAACATACAACAAAAAAATTTAATATGCAAATGAGGGCAAAAAGCGCATGCATATATTGTAAATACAGTTACATGCACACATAATTACATACATATGTACATACATAAATATGTGCGACCGCTTGGTCTTTTGATAAATAATTTGTGACAGGTACATTCTTAGGTGTGTGTATTCTGATGCAGTTTGATACCCTGAAGTCAAATTTGAAAACAAAATTTATCACCACAGATATTCTGATATTCTGTAATATTCTGCAACTTGCTGCTTTAGTGATCAAATTGAAAGGTGAATAATTTGAATTAATTTATACTTGTTATGCTTGTTTTCGAAACGGTAAATTTTTTCTTTTTTAAGTTGGTAGTACAGAGCGGGTTCTTGTATCTGAAATAAAAATTTCCATGAGTGAGTGAAGCAAAAATTAAGGATGGCATATTTGTGGGTCCGCCAATTACAGAACTAATGATAGATAAAACATTTGAAAAAATGAAATTGAGATACGAGCCTGGAGTGCCTGTAAAAGCGTTGTTAAAAATTTATTTCACATTCTAGACTTCCATCTGGATTTTTCCCGAAAATTTAGGGGCCGTAATTGACGAAGCGGTTCCACCAAGACATTCCTGCTATGGAGAAACGGTACCAAAGCAAGTGGAGTGACAGTTTGCTTGCCGATTACTGCTGGACATTGTTAAGGGATATTCCAAAAACAAAATATCGCCGAAAACATCAACAGTGACATTTTAAGCATTTGCCTATTACAATAAATATCTAACTTACAATCTTTGTACATTTTACTTCATTCTGAGTATGAATAAAAAAGAAATATATATATTTATGTTTAAATAATTTGGACAAGATCTTATTTGTCTTATTATTTCTTATCTAATATTTAATACATGTGCGAATAAAAATATATTTATGTTTAAATAATTTGGACAAGATCTTATTTGTCTTATTATTTCTTATCTAATATTTAATACATGTGCGAATAAAAATATATTTATGTTTMAATAATATACTATAATGCTGCAGCTGCTCCTAAGTTGTTCTTTCAAATTTCGAAATCCTAAAAATAAACTAAATTAATATGTATGCACCCAATTTGATAAATTTGCGAAATTACTTACTTTTCTTGGTGTTCCATTTCTTCACCAAAGTGTTTTTCAACTCATGTGGTGAGTGCTTTGTGCTTTTTTCTTGTGAGGTATGAGCAGGAATAACCTCTCAGAATAGGGCGACGTGTCGAGAAATTGTCTTTCTGTTGAAAGCATGAATAATTAGATAACAGTCGTACAGAGTGACTCTGAAACACACAAACAATTACGATTTACGTATGTTGTCCGACAGATGTCACAAAACGAATTCTTACAGAATGGCAACAAAATAATTAAATGCGTGCATTTGTAAAATTTGGACAGTTTTCACATGAAAATACTTTAATGTTCTACAAATTCCATTAGGAAACTTCTGTACTTGCAAGTGTAAAACTTCAGAGTACATAGCCGTATGTCTATGTATTTACAGAACACAGAATTGGAACATAATGGCGCATATCTGTACGTTTGTGTCCGACTGAGGGTTGTACGATTGTTGAAATAGAAGTATGCAGTTTGTCGTGTAGTCTCTTAATCATTACTGCGTTTAGTTGAATATATTCGTGCCCTATTTTGGAGAGTGTATGTTTTATTTTGGTTATCAATATGGATGGACTACAAGATCACAAATTTAATATTAGATTAGTAAAATGTGTGAAAAAATATCCTCTTCTGTACAACACTAATTTAAAAGAATATACAAGAAGAGATTGTAGAGAAAGAGCTTGGATAGATGTGGCAGAAGAGTTAGACTGTGATCGTAAGTACATATGTATATGTTATTCAACTTCTTAAGTTGTAAAGATGGTGATAGTCCAACAATTATATACATAAGTATGATGACAGTTTCGTTTCATTACCCTGAAGTGTGTTGACAGAAACATGCACTTGCCCAACTGAAAAGATTTACTTACTTTCCGCAGTACGACTTGTGACAATGTTTCGAGTCTATAATTTTTAAGCACCATCAAAAATGTATAAGTACTATGTGTATGAGAAGAGGTCTTTCCTTATTGGCATTGTTTACAATTTTAATTTATGTTTGTGGGTCCGAATGGCAAGGTCGGATTTGTGCCCGTACAAATTCAAACAAAATCCGATTACCTTTAAACGAAGTTCAGGTGTTCACATTTCTCTTTTAACTTGTTTTCTTTTGACTAAATTTACTAAATTAAAAATCACTTAGCACACTAATAGTTGAAAAGGTTAGATTACAATTATAAGGAAAACGAGCATAACCACAGCTTAAAAACCAAATATGAAGGATTTTCCTTTATTTGTACATTCTCTTTTTTTTCATTAACTATAAATATTAATGTTCCAACATTTCTCAAGCTTTAAATGGGCAATATTACAATTCTTTCGGCGCCGCGATTTGATGGTACGGATGGATAGAGGAGGTTCTCAGTTTTCGACATTTTTCACTTTAAAGTTCAAAAATTTTTAGAAACAATGCTCGTTATTTCACTATGTTTAACCCAGTTTTCACACATTTTTTAGTTATTAGGTATATATTTAATATATATCATATTTATATCAAAAATGTACACTAATTGTATATTTTTTAAGAAAATAAATATACTTTAAGAACTATTTTGCCCACTCGAAAGTTTGAAGAGATTTGTGTGTGACTAAAGTACTTTCGCGTAGTACTTTCTCTGAATTACACTTTTGTACGTAATATAATTACATATAATAATATTACTTATTTGTTTATTAAATTTAAATATTATGTTCATATGAATTATTGTTTATACTAATTTTCTTACTTAAAAATGTGCGAAAAGTGTAAAGTGTGAATTTGATTAAATGTTTACAATTTAATTAATTTGAGGTCAAAAGACTTGCGTAAAGAGTATTAAATCAGGCAAACTTTTTATTTCCAACGGTACCTTCAGATTGGGGCGGCAAAGAATCGGAATATATGCATAAATAAATCAAATAGAAAAGTCAAGCGAGTTTAATGTAATTTACATGAGGGCAATTCAAAATCTGCTGCAAATGGTCTCCAGAAGTAAAAGTGAAATTTGTGCTATTTGCCGTATACAAATATTTCTTACTTGTTCAGCAACTTTATCAAATAAAACGTCAGTAAATTTTTCCATAAAACCTTTTTTCGGCATATTTTCCAATTTGTGCAAAAATTTTGTTTATAAACAATGTTTTTCTTCACCGATCAGCTGTGAATTAATGGTCTTTGCAAGGGTTACACAGAAACCACACAAAAAGCCGTTTATTGTTGATGGTGAATATTTGCAATTGCATAATTTTGCACACTTCGATGCACAAGATTCTGAATTGATGTATGTTCTTAGGCATGGACTCTTACAATAGTTATTAAAGATATCACAATTCAAGGTGGATTGAAAATTATACACGTAAAATTGTATAAAATTTACGGTTTCTGTATTTTTTTTAAGCCATGTGCATATGATAATTTAGTATTTGGATTAACCTTTCACAGAAAGGCAATTTTTTCTACCTAAGACATTCCTGCCTTTTTAAAGTTACTTTTAATAGCTTAATTATAAATAGGAATTTTTTAATTTTTATTACCGTCCTAATGAAGAATATACATGATGTGACGAACACAAATACAAGAACAAAATAGAAAGGACGATTAATTGTCAGAATTAATAAGTCAGTGATATTCATATTAAGTAAGAAATTGTTAACTCGGATAGTAACGTTAACGTAAAACGCTAAGTTGTTTGCATTACAAAAAAAGATATTTTCTTATATGTTTATGACAAAAAAAAACTATTTGAATTTTTCTCTTTATTTTAGCAAAAGCCGCGCAGAAAAAATGGCAAAATTTCAGGAGTATTTTAGTCAGAAAACTAAAGCAAATGAAAATGGGCGAACCCGTACAACAGTATTACTTATACGATCACATGAAATATATAATACCATATTTGAAGAAAACATATGAACCTGGAGCATTAAAGAGAACAGTTAGACAAATAGATGTAGAGCCAGATGAGGAATATGGGACTGGATCGGAACATAGTACTGAAGATATTGAAATCATTGAAGACCTGCCAGTATACAGTCAAGACCCAATTTATCTCGAAAATAATGAACCAAATGAAAAATATGCTCTAAAAAAAATTAAGGTAGCAGTGAACTCGGAGGACGAAGGTGGACCAGAATTCGATAATTATATGGTGTCTAAATCTCGACAAAGTGAACTCACGGAGAATAATATGGTTAACAATAAAATTACGAATTCTACATTAATGCATGCTGCGTCCACACCCGTGACATATAATGAGCAACGCGACCAAACCATGTCTAGAGAAACTCCGAAAAAACAATTTGTATTAAGCTTATTGCCAGATCTTAACGAAATGACCAACTCACAAATGCGACAATTTAAGTTCAGAGTTCTGCAATTAATTGATGAAATATTAAATGAAAACAATACCTAAATTCATTAACTACCAATTAGTAGATTTTGAAAGTTGTGAAGTTATTGCGACGTTTCCATTATTTTAACACATTCCCACGCTACACATTTTCGTGAGTTGTCGCTCATTGTTTTCACACAAGCAACACGAGTCCGGCAACTTGATAAGACAATTTTCTTCCATATCGCATTTCCAAATTCTTGTACGCTTCGTGTTCGCAGAGAACAAAAATATTTTTATACTTGCTAAAGAGAGTATTATAGTTTTGTTCACATAACGGTTGTTTGTAAGTCCTAAAACTAAAAGAGTCAGATATAGGGTTATATATACCAAAGTGATCAGGGTGATCAGGTAGAGTTGAAATCCGGATGTCTGTCTGCCCGTCCGTCCGTCTGTCCGTCCGTCCGTGCAAGCTGTAACTTGAGTAAAAATTGAGATATCATGATGAAACTTGGTACACGTATTTCTTGGCTCCATAAGAAAGTTAAGTTCGAAGATGGGCAAAATCGGCCACTGCCATGCCCACAAAATGGCGGAAACCGAAAACCTATAAAATGTCATAACTAAGCCGTAAATAAAGATATTAAAATGAAATTCGGCACAAAGGATCGCACTAGGGAGGGGCATATTTGGACGTAATTTTTTTGGAAAAATGGGCGTGGCCCCGGCCCCTACTAACTTTTTTGTACATATCTCGAAAACTACTATAGCTATGTCAACCAAACTGTATAGAGTCGTTTCCTTTAGGCATTTCCATATACAGTTCAAAAATGGAAGAAGTCGGACAATAACAACGCCGACCTCCCATGCAAAGGTTATGTTGAAAATCACTAAAAGTGCGTTAACCGACTAACATATAACGTCAGAAACACTAAATTTTACGGAAGAAATGTCAGAAGGAAGCTGCATCCAGGTTTTTTTTTTAAATTTGAAAATGGGCGTGGCGTCGCCCACTTATGAACCAAAAACCATATCTCAGGAAGTACTCAACCGATTTCAATGAAATTCGGTATATAATATTTTCTTAACACCGTGATGACATGTACCAAATATGGGTGAAATCGGTTCACAACCACGCCTGAAATCTCGATTATCACTTTATCATGCGAGAGTATAAAATGTTCGGTGACACCCGAACTTAGCCCTTCCTTACTTGTTATTACTTAATTCTTATCCACCCTTTTCTAAAACATTTCTTTTTTAATAACATTGAAATTGTTTAACAGATGGTAAGTATTCTTTTAATACCGAACGTTTTAAAACTATAAAAGGAATGTCGAATTTCGTAAAGCGAACAGTTACCATGGATAATATGATACGAGACATAGATGACTTGATCAGAATCTCCGTTCTTGCTCTCTTGCTTGTCAGCTGGCAGATCATCCTGATCTGTTTTCTGAGCTGGCAACAAAACACAATCAGGGCATGGATAATATGATACGAGACTCTTTGATTTGATTTGAGAGAGCTGTCAATGATGCCCTGCTGAAAAATATTTGATTGGGTATTTAATAAATTATACAAAAAACACTAAATTAAACCCTTTGAAAATGCATATATGCGTAATGCGAAAATGCAAAATCATTAATTAATTTACATAAACATTTATTTTTGCCAAAATATGTTCGCACAGTTCAATGGAATTTCATTTCACACTAATTACGTCAGGTAATTATGGCGGTTTACTTCTGGCATCTTGCCTTTCCTGAAATCAGCTTATCGAAATTCCTTGATCTCCTTCGCTGTCAAATAATCAGGTAACGCGTTTGAGAGAAAAATGAGAACCAATGCCAGAGTCTCGTATCATATTATCCATGGTGTGAAGAACGACCGCAAAATGGATTTGTGTGTCGTGTATGGGCGAAACGAATTCACACAGATCGAACGCACATGTATGGGCCCTATTATCTTTAAATTTCCCACAAACTGAATTTTTCCCGGAGAAACGAGTCAGCTAATTGCTCTTTTACAACGTAGAGTTGCCAAGGAGATGGTCTATCATAAACGTTCTCTGGTTGCCAGTGTCGATATACTGCATATCGCTACGACTACAGGCTAAACTTTTGACAAAATTTCTCAATATCTGGTTAATAGATGCCTGTCATTTATGCTCTAGTAAACTTTACTCATAGAATGAGTCTTGGTTAAAATCTAAATGAAAAGGCAGCTATAAAATCTACAAGAAAAATCAGTTGCATAGGCGGCGTGGTGATGGGTCTGTTTGATACATTTCCGAATATAATATACATATGTACACAATTTCACATCAATGAAATTTTAATATTTTTTTTTTTTCAAAGTGAAATTTTTGATGCAAATGTTTGATGTTATTACAAATGATATAACAGACCTATTTTATGCTTCTCTTTGTAAAATAACGTAATGTTTGTTAGAGCTTTGAATAATTCTACATTTTACATATTAGTCGCATTACTCCCCTCTACTGTCGTCGGCAAATTTAAAACTATTTTCAAGTTAGCGAGAACGACAACTGAGTGCCTGCAGTAGTGCAGCTGTCTAAATAACTGTGTCCATAAGAACGTGTGTATTTTAATATTTGACAGATGTAGCTGGCAGTCTGTCTCTCTCTATGTGTTCAGCACATGAGAGTAAACAAGTTGTGCAGTTGCGTATATGTCCGTGTCGACGTTTCCATTCATCCCGATCTTGTTATTGTCGTGTATGTTTTAGAAATTTTACTTTTAGTTTTGAACTGAATTTCGACAATGGATGTAAACAAAAAAATTAGTATACGATTGGTGGAGACTGTAGAAAAGTATCCATGTTTGTACAACAATACGCTCAAAGAGTATTGTAACAGAAATTGCACAGAAGCGGCATGGGTAGAGGTAGCAGAGGAGCTTTCCAGTACACGTGAGTAAATATAACATATTTTTAGCAGCATATACATATGTACATATTTTATGTATAAAGATAATACAAATATACAATATCAAATACATACATACTTAAGTACATATGTATGTATATCAAAAATAAGAACACATAGCGGGATTCTGTAACCAGTCTAGTTTCTATTTGAGACATTTTGAAGTAAAATCTCAATTTGTGACTAGTTACTATTCACTAAACTCTCTAGCTTTAGTCTCAAAATATTGCCTCAAATTTGAGATCTGGTAATTAGCAGTTCACAAAACCAAAAAGAACTCTTGTCTGCTAATTTGCGTATACTGAATAGAGATCACCATTGATATTAATCGATTGTCGTTTTTTTTTATATTTTGTAAGCACCTCAAACACGAAAAGGTTAAAAATAAATAAATTTTACATAAATTTCGTTAATGTTATGAAACAAAGATAATTATGCTTTTTGACTATGTTATAGAAAATTTAATATTTGTTATCGACATATTTATTTTCATTCAAGTATAAAAACATCTCTGAATAATGCAATGTAATAGATTTTGTGACTGTCACTTACAAAATAGCAAAATCGCCTCGAATCTCAAAAATTTTCTAATTATCTCTAGAGACTTGATACTGTATCACAGTTCAGAATCGTACGATTATAGCGCGATTCTGTAGCAGTCTCTGGTGTCTATTTGAGACATTCTGAGGTAAAGTCTCAATTTGTATCTAGTTACTATTCACTCAAAATATTGTCTCATTTTGAGACCTGATCGTTTGCAGGCCACAAAACTAAAAAGAAATCTTGTTTGCCATTTTGACACGATTCCGATTACTTTGGCGGAGGGGCAAAAAAATCGAATTTCCGTAGAAGTGGGGTATGTGCGGATAAAGGAGGAATATCTAAAAACAAAATAAAAATAACCAATATTTTTTAAAATATTCACGTTTTTAAAAATCAAAAATTTGCACTAAGAACACATCTTATTTTTTTACGTACCTATATTTAAATATACTCTCCAAGCATTGAAATAAGCTCACATTTCACATTTGTATTATGTAATTTTTCAGCTAAATTTAGTAATTTAAAAATGATTTATCAAATTTATGGCTGAAAAGTTTACAGTGTTTATGTTTACGAGTAAACC
The DNA here is from genome assembly GCF_001853355.1 of Bactrocera latifrons. NCBI lineage: Eukaryota > Metazoa > Arthropoda > Insecta > Diptera > Tephritidae > Bactrocera > Bactrocera latifrons. The sequence continues at coordinate 3,613 of NW_017535036.1, read as the reverse complement.
AACTTTGCTAAACCTTAAAACCCAAAAGTGAAGAATTTTTAAGCGTTTCCTTTGTTTGTACTTTCGAGTGATTCTTTTTTCTTTATTAACTATGAAAAAACAACGATTAAGAAGATTTTTCAAGCTAAAATTTAATATGTGAACACTTTTCCATATATATACATATATGAATATATGAATAATATGTGATTTATATTTAATAAACACAGATAAGTAAAATCGTGGATTATATATATATATATTATATTACACTATTTACATGGTTGTAATATAACATTTTTTATATACATATTACAATTTTATACTCCTTCTGCGTTGGCCGCGCTCAAAAAAAATAACCTTGTCCGAGCGAATACCCGGGGTGACTGAAGTACTTCCTCGTAAATAAAAAAATAGATTGAGTTTTTGTTATAAAGTGGTTATATTTTTTGGTTATCATGCACTTATATTGAAATAAAAAAATGGGAGTTTTCGTAATAAAATGGATAAATTTTAGTTAATATATCTGTCAGCGATTTCCATTTATTTTTGATTACACATGGTTTTATATTTTAGGTGACAGTACATATATTTTTATATTTAAATTTTGAGTTTTGAATAAAAAGTATTTATATATGTTGGTTATCATGCACTCATATTGAAACAAAATTTGAATTTTCGTACTCTACTCGTACACTTTACACTTTATTACGTAATATTATTATATA
>NW_017535036.1:0-1299 GCF_001853355.1 Bactrocera latifrons | reverse complement strand
GGCATATTACCCATATCCTTGAAAGATGAAGTTGAAAAACAAATACAGGAACTTCTTGATAATAACATAATTCGACCTTCACGGTCTCCTTATAACTCTCCGGTATGGATAGTGCCAAAGAAAATTGACGCTTCAGGAAAGAATAGAGATAATCATAGATATTAATCGATTATCGTTTTTTTATATTGTAGCAACTCAAACACGAAAAGGTTAAAAATAAATAAATTTTACATAAATTTCGTAAATATTATGAAACAAAGTCAACATATATTTCTATTTTTACTGCTAATTATTTTTTTAACTATGTTATTGGAAAATTTAATATTGTTATTGACATATTTATTTTCATTCAAGTGTAAAAACATCTCTGAATAATCAAATGTAATAGATTTTGTGAGTACCACTTACAGAATAGCAAAATCGCCACAAAAATTATCTCCAACTTAAAATCTCAAATTTAGAGATTTGTGACTATATCACAGTATAGAATCACACTGTTAATAATGAAGTCATGCGCTCTGTTGTAAGTGACAAACTGGTTTCTTCATAAATAAACATACATTTTAATTTGGTCTTCCCAAACGCACCTAAATGCAATAGAGAACTGGTGGAGAATTGTCAAAGAAAATATTGAAAGCCTCATGTCGAAAAAGAATAATGAAGACATTTCCAAGAAGCTTGGTATCCCATACAGAGAATGTAAAAACATAGAGAAGGTGCAAATTTAACTCTGTATGGTGTTCGATTTGACGGCTAACAGAGCTGATAGAGTTGAAGTAAGGAATTCACCATTCTCGCTGCTATTTTGCATAAATGAGCACGTTCAATAGTAGAAATATATGTAAAACGACTAAATTCATGCAAGAATGAATAAAGAGAAATGCTTTGAAGAAAAAATATACAATCACAGTAAATGTGAAAGCGTTTGAAAACTACACTACTCCCGTAGCATTTCATTTTACTCTTGCTACCGTTCGCACTATGTTGGGAGCCACAGCATAGCCTTATAGCAGGAACAGTGAAAAACGTAGAATCGTGGGTCGTGTCAGCTGATACGACCTATGTTATGGGCGCGCAATGTAAGTGCGCAGTGAAAAACGCTACTCCCTTCTCTTTTTGACGTAGGGATCTAAAGCATTTTGGTTTTTGCCGTGTAAACGTATCAGCTGATTGCTCTCTCACAACCCAGGGTTGCGAATACCTATATACTGTAGTAATTATCAACTTTTATAATTCAATCTGTTCAATATGTTTGAAATTTTCTTAAAATAACTCAAAATCAGAGTCGAATGCTATTAT
>NW_017535035.1:26914-28112 GCF_001853355.1 Bactrocera latifrons | reverse complement strand
AGGAATCGGCGCAATTGTTTCTCGAATGGATTGCCTTAGTTCATTCAAATTTGTTGGTTTTGCTTTGTAGACTTCCTGTTTGCAATAACCCCACAAGAAAAAGTCAGGTKCAGTAAGGTCAGGCGAACTGGGTGGCCAACGGAATGTGGAGTTTCTGGAGATCAGCTTATTGGGAAATTTTCGTCGCAATTCTGTCATAACAGGTTGGCCTATGTGAGGAGCTGCACCATCCTGCTGAAACCACACAGAGTTGAAAGAAATTCTCATTCGGCGTACTTCTGGATAGAAAAACTCTCTCAACATGCTCAAGTAATGGTCCCCAGTAACCGTAAGGGTGTGACCCTTAACTAGATTCATTAAATAGAAAAAGAGTTATTTACTTTTTTTTTGGTATCGGCTTTCATCAGCCACCCTGTATGTGTACACATGTATGTATTTCAGGTTGTAGGTTTATGTACGCAAATATTTTCATCCTATATCAAATAGTGCCAAGAAGTAGTACTAGTAATGTACGTAAATTGCCGACCAGAGTTGGAAGAGGGGAAAATGCAAAATTGTTTGTACTTTTCCATAACTGACCTAGACTCTTCTAGTTTATTGGTACATATATGCTGCTTCATGTGTGCGATATATTACAATAAACGTGATCATCTCATATAATGCTTTAGAGTTGTATGTGATATAATTTCAATCAAAGAAGCTGTATTTCCTATGTTGAGTAAATGAAGAAGGCAATCAGAGAATTTGAAATCATTGTATGAGGGATGTTCAGATCCATCTCGRCCAATTCATTTCTACTCAGCTTGAACCCTAAGTTTGTTAAACCAAATATATCTACACTCAGTATCGTGTAAAAATGGTTAGTTTTTCAATATTATAATTTATACGCGCAAAAAAGTATTCAAAAAACATACAATACGCTTAAATTTCAGACTTATGATTTATTCATTCATAACAAAATAAAAAATACACAACAGAAACAATATATAAAAGAGAAGAAAATAGAAAATAGGTAGATTTATTGAAAAACCCGTTGAATGCTGTTTAATCACTGGCATTATTCGTAGTGGAAATTATTTTTAACCACTTATTTTGATGGCCGGCATTGATATCACTAGAATTTGTATCAGAATCAATAGTAAGAACTATAGATTGATATTCTGATTGACTTAGCATCCCCGACTGAGTTTGCACCATA
>NW_017535035.1:11269-19939 GCF_001853355.1 Bactrocera latifrons | reverse complement strand
GAATATATGACAGGTCTAAAAGACTGGGTAGGCAACTAACAGCTGAAGAGAGGAAGGAAGACAAGCCTCAATGAGTGGCAAGGACGGTGGGATGCTACGACAGGGAGATGGACCCACAAGCTAATTAGAAGCGTAAAAGCATAGTTAGATAGGAAACATGGAGAAACAGATTTCTACCTGACGCAGTTTCTGACGGGACACGGGTGTTTTAGAGAGTATCTCTATAAATATGGACATGACGATAGGACGAATAGTTCCTTCTGCGACAGTAGCGGAGAAAACGCGCTACACATCTTCTTTTTCTGCCGACGGTATCAAAAGGAGAGAGCCGATATACAGAAACTGACAATCGAACAAGTGACACCTGATAACATAGTGTAGTTTATGACTGAGTCAAAACAAGTGTGGGATAGTGTGAGAGCATGATGTGCTATGCTTCTGGAAGAGCTAAGAATGAAAGAGTGGCAACGCAGTGAAATCAGAAAGATGAATGAGGAGTACATTCGACAGAAAATGTCAATTTGTTATTAAAATAAAATATAATACAATATTAAGTTGACTTCAGTATAAAAACTATAATTCTGAAAATTCTTCTTCTTCTTTATTGGCGTAGACACCGCTTACGCAATTAGTCGTAGTCGTATCTTCTTTTCGCTCCGTGGCGCCAATTGTATATTCCATCTGGTCCTTCCGACGGAGARGAGGTCTTTCTCTTCCTCTGCTCCCCCGGCGGGTACTGTGACGAATACTTTCAGAGCTCCAGTGTTTTCGTCCATTCGGACAACATGACCTAGCCAGCATAGCCACTGTCTTTCAATTCGCTGAACTATGTCAATGTTGTCGTAGATTTCGTACAGAACCTTTCTCTCGAAAACTTGCAACGTCGASTCATGAGCTGTTGTCATCGTCCAAACCTCTGCAAATTCTCATTTGTATAAAAAAAGTAAAACTAGAGACTACAACTTAAAACTAATATGTACAACTTATAACTAATTTGCACATACTTATATAATATGTGCTTTCCTTTTGTGAAAGTTTGTCTTCATCGAAGCACACGTGCTCTTTCGATGGCATGGGCAGTTTCGAAGTGAACTCCATATAATACTCGTTCTCCAGGTCACCTGTGATGCGGCTAATTGAATGTGGCGTCTTTGCCGCTATGACGCGGCATTCGCGCAATAGTTTACTTTGTGCCTGCACCTCAGCCTTTTCTGGCACCTTAAAAATTAAAATATAAAAATTAGCTTCTGTTTTATTTTGTAAATGTTAAACTACATTCCTTACTTTGACTTGTAGMGCCTTTTAAATGGGTGTGAGACGGTCRTCAACACCACTTATGAGTTTTGCTACCTTTGTGTCAGTGGCATCTAGCTTCTGGATTATATCTGAAACACAAAAATTTATTTTTAAAGCCAATACCAATATATGTATGTATTATTAATTTATAAGTGCGTGGCCGCCAGACGTTGGTGACACAATTTTTGGAGGTTCTTCTGACGAACAAAGTTTTTAACACACCTTCTTTAAAAAAAAATTAATATTAAAAATGGAAAATATTTATGTTCAATACAACATCGTTTGGGGGTCAACGGTTGTGAGCATTCCATCAACTAAAGGATTGCAATATTGATCTGGCGAACCTCTTGTATTCGACCGTGCCGGTTTTATTCCCGAAGTCCTGCGCAGGTGTTCTAAAGTCGACCCAATAATATTTGTGCGGTTAATTCGTTTCAATTTAGATTTTAAATTTTTTTAATTTACACATGTATATACAGTCAAGGCGGTATTTCGTAAAAATGCAAAGAAAACGAATATTTTCATTAAGTTTGAAATTGTTGTGAAAAAATAGGCACAATTGCAGTTTAAAAAAATGTTCAATTCATTTTTTTTTTACAAAATTCTTTAGACTTTTAGATTTTGATTTTTCAAAACTTCGTTGCAAATCCTTTATTTTGAATAACAGCCAGACATCGGCGAGGTAATTAGTCAATTAATTTTTGGCACCTGGCCCGGGGAATAGCTTTCCACGCTTCCTGTATCAGTAGCCAAAGTGCATCATTGTTTGTTGCGTTTTTTACCCTTCAAAGCTACTTTCWCTTGTTGCCACAAGTTCTCGATGGGATTTAAGTTCGGTGATTAAGCAGGGCAGCTTAACACGTCAGGGTGAAAAAGTTTGTATTTGGTCTCATCTGACGACTGGATATTGCGCCATTTCTCCACTGGCCACTTGACGTGCTCATTAACAAAATGTAACCTTTTAATCACATTTGGTTTGGACAGAAAAGGTACTTTTCTAGAACTCTTTGCTTCACTAGAGGATGCAGACAAGAGATATTTTTGATTTTCGTCCACACGTTTCTTTCTGAGGCTTATATTTCATTGCATTCTCTACCATTCTCTTGGAGTAATTCAACGTTTCGGCTATTTTCCGGTATGAAACTCCCTGATTGAGGAGGAGTTTTATTTGCTTACGCAGCTCAGCGCTGCAGTGTTGTCCTCTGCCCATTTTAAATTACTAAATTAAATTATATGTTAACTTTCTCAATTTATGATTATATAAAATSTCATATACAATATCTTTATTGCTTAAAAATTTTTAAGAATCCCAATATTTCAAAACTAACACCAATTTAATATTCCCGTCCCCATTATTTCGCACACTCAAAAACGATCTTACTTCACAAAATGATCAACAGCTGCGAAACGACGCCAAATATTWTTTCTTTGATAACGGTTCTTTACTTCACTGACATCCCAGCAAACAATTGCGTGTTATATTTTTGACAATTTTTTTAAAATGAATCAGATTTTATTTTTTTACCTATTTTCAAGCAAGTGTCCATATTATTTTTCACATGACTTTATATATGTGTAGATACATTGGGATAGATTTTCGCTGCCATGTACACTGAACAAATTTCTACCGTATCTTTTTTTTATTTACATTCAGCGAAAAAAATTATTGGCAAATTCGGAAAAAATTTTACAAATGTTTATTGAATTCTTTTTGTGTAATACTTGAAAATTTATAAAGTCGTTGACTAAATGGCTCGTTTCGATAATACATCATCAATATTGATTGCCGCTTTATACTCTTTAATGCGTGTAATGACGTTCCACACTACATTTATTACAACGACTTAATGTTTTGTAACACAATAAGCATTGTGCTTCCCCTTCATCAGTTTCAATAAAAAAAGAATGTTCTTGCCATTCGCTTGAAAACATTTTAAAATTCGAGGTGTTTCTGTCAGTGTATTTAAAAAAARTGCGCGATGCGATGTTGCTTGCTCAACAGAAACTAAATGCCGATTCTTTGTGTTGACCTAGCGTACGTGTTCAGCCGCTTTCGTGTGCGTGTGGTATTTTTCGCAGTAGCAGAATTATCAGTCAAGCACGCGTGTTTGGATTTTTATTGCGTTGTTATTAAATGAGCGCCACTGCTTTACAGCAGTAAATTTCCGTTTTTAAGGTTGTAGTTAGACGAAGAAAATATATGCCATGACAAAGTTTGCTTTTTTATTTTAGAAACCGCTTGAACGATATTTTTAAATATATGTGGTTTTAATTTTCAAATAAAAATTAAATCACTTAAAGAAACATTTTTATTAAGTTTTACTATCAAAATAACTAACAAAAAAGTAAGAAATAATTTAAAAGTGCACACTTTTACTTTTTCTTTTATGTTCATAGGTACTATCTCTTAATAAACTCCAAATATAATCTCCCATCAGGCCTCGATAATGTTCGAAGCTCATAATGTCCTGGTGAGAACGTTCTCCTTTCTCTTCGGAATCGGCTACTATGTTGTTTTGAATTTATTTAATTGAGCATGCAGCATATGTACTTCTAATGACATTCTGCAGCCCAAGGCCTGAAATTTTTTGTAGCATATTTTCAACTAAGTTTTCGTAGCTTTCGGCTTTGTTATTTCCTAATAATCCAGAAAAAACTGCTTTGAAACTGTTCGAACTCGCTTTTTGAATACGATCCAGCAACGATGGAATTTTTTTATGGGCGAAAATCTGTTTGATTTGCTTCGGAAAACTTTTATCGGAAAATTTTTTTTAAGTATTCAAAAGCTTCTGAGGTTTGATCCAGTTTTTTTAACAAATTGTTTCATCAACCCTAGCTAGCTAGAGGCGGAATTAAGGCTTTTTCTGCTTCAACAATTGGCTAAAATTTTACCTTTTCTTTTCCGATAAAAATTCTGTTCTGTCAGTCCACGACGGTTGAGAATAATGCTTAGCATCCGCTCTACTATCTCATAAGCACAAAAAATACGGATACTTTGTATATTCGCTTTGAAGTCCCCTAAAAAATTCCCACCTTGTTTGTTATATGATATAAGTATGTACGTGGTGAATATTGTACATATATGAATGTTGGTTTTTGTTCTTTTCTTTTTGGTTTTTACTTTCCCGAATTGCCCAAGCTTACTTTTTGCACGATCCTGCCTTTTCTGTTTTGAGTATAAGGGGTATTGCCGGAAATGTTGTCAATTCAATTCCTTTCCTCTCCATGTTCTCTCTGTTTTGCTGCATTTCACGTAGCAAAAGCAACAAGGCTTTTCCAAATTTTTTGGCTGGCTGTTTTTGTTTCACTATTATTTTAGTTTTTAGTAATTTTTAGTTTTTCAACATTGAAATTAGTTTGTATATACGAGGTGTGTTCAAAAAGTATCGCGAATTTTTAATTTTCGCGGGTTACGTATATTCGAATATCGAATTGGCGTTATGTTGGTACTCATGTCTCTTACTTATGCCGACAAGCTCGGCCATTTTGAATGTTCATTTAATTGTTGACAGCTACTTTGCTCGCACGTGTTTTGGATCATCTTCGATTTTTACCTATTCAAAAAAATGGATCAAAGAACCTGTATCAAATTTTGTGAGAAAAACTAAATTAAGTGCGCGTATGCATTCCGAATGTTGACTGTGGCATACGGAGAAGCAACCTTGGACCGAAGCAAGGTTTATCGGTGGTACAAAATGTTCTCAGAAGGCCGAGAAGATATGACAAAAACCTGCTCACACATCGTTGCTTGTGCGCGACTTTTTGGCCAAACACTGTTACTTGTTCTTGTTCCCTAACCTGAAGAGGCCCATGAAAGGAAAACGTTACGCTTCTCTTGACGAAATAAAGACGGTATCGAAGGAGAAGCTGAAGAAGATAAAAAAAAAATAATTTTTGAAATGCTTCGGAGATTGGAAAAACCGTTGGCACAAGTGTATTATTTTTGAAAAAAACAAAATTCGCGATACTTTTTGAACACCCCTCGTATGATTTCTTCTTCGCGTCCGTTTACATTTTTGTATAAGAAATTATATTTCGCGCTCAGTTTTTGGTAAATATATATATTTTTCACAGTTTTTTATTTTGATTTTTCAGCACAGTATGCTTACAACATGTATCCTTTTTAAATATAAATTTTTTTCTCATATATATACGTCTATTTTTTCATATATTTATCTATGTATGTATGCATATATGCATATGTACATATATGTGTTTTGTTTGACCAGCACAAAATTTGTTTTCGTATTGGTTATTGCAGAGTTGGCGCTGTTTTTTACATGTTGTTTAGTTTTTTACTCACTCAACGTGTCACAAATAGGAAGGGTGTTATATTTTATGTGGTCACGCCACTTTCACTGTGTTGGTTGATTTTTTTTTGTTTTTTTGGTAGTGGCTTCGTTTGAGGCTTGAAGGAGCAATGTTTAATTCTCTGCTCACTTCGCCTTTTCGTCACTTACCACTTGTCGAACTTTTTTCTTTTTAATTTAAACGCCTGTTTTCGGTTTAAAAACTATAAAAGTTTATTTAAAAAATTTGGTTGTGTGGTTCCAAAAGGGTTATAATATTATAATTCATTTGAGATTCAATTTAATAGCAGAAACAGTGGTGAACGTAGAATCGTGGCTCGTGTCAGCTGGTACGACCCACCTTATAGGCGCGCAATGCAAGTGCGCAGTGAAAAACGGGACTCCCTTCTCTCTTTGACGTAGAATGTCGTGAGAATTCACGGCATTTGAATTTTTGCCGTAGAAACGTGTCAGCTGATTGCTCTCTCCCAACCCAGGGTTGCCAATATCTATATATTGTAGTAATTATCAACTTTTATAATTCAATCTGCTCAATATGTTTGAAATTTTCTTAAAATAACTCAAAACCAGAGTCGAATGCTATTATCTATAAATATATAAACTATTTTTAATAGTTTGTTTCCAGTTTTGATATTTTATATTATAAAAAATTGTAATTGAAAACATATATGTGTACAAAATTATATATACGTATTGAGCAATGGCAACATTGTCAAATAAAACCAAAAAAAGATGGCTGATTTCTACGTTTTTGCCTCAACTGTTCACACACTGTTCACACATTTTGCTCGATAAGGAAGAAAGGCAGTAGGAAGAGAACGCATGTATAATATAGAGAAGGTTCAACTACGGACAAGCGTGTGAACTGTCAAGAGCCATGAATTTTCTATTAGTGGATTTCACTCAGTGGAGGATGGAGTCATGTGTAGAAGTTCACGCAAGTGAGGAAAGTTTTCTGATCGCCATTCACTTGGAAGCGGCCAGAAACTTTTCTTTTACATATGACTCAAGCAGCTCACGACTTCCGGTCCTTGACCAAGTATCCTCTGTGTAGCCTAAGAATATCCGTTTGAATGTAAGCTAAAGTGAGAAGGCGAAATATTCCCCTGCATAGGGTTGTGCGCTGGGTTTAGGACCCGCCACGTAAAAAAACCACCCGAAGGACAACGCAACAACAGCCTCGGATGAGAGACCCCACTTTTGATGACGACCATGGCAAACGAAATAAGGACTACAAATTGAGGGCATACACCTGGAATGTCGGGTCCCTTAATTGGGAAGGTGCCGCAGCCCAGCTGGTTGATGTCCTCGTAAAAATTAAGGCTAACATCACCGCCATCCAAGAAATGCGATGGACGGGACAAGGACAGAGACAAGTAGGTCCTTATGGCATTTACTACAATGGCCATATAAAGGAGCGCAAGTTTGGTGTGGGATTCGTGGTGGGAGAGAGACTCCGTCGCCGAGTACTATCCTTCACCCCGGTGAATGAACATCTAGCCACAATCCGCATCAAAGCGAGATTGTTCAACATATCACAGATTTGCGCCCACGCCCCGACGGNTTGATAGGGTTTGTAATAAGTATTTCGCTGTGGGTGATTTAGAATATTTAGTAAATATTATTTATTACCTAGTAGATTGTTTTGAATATTATTGTTGTTGTTCCTGAATTGTACCTGATTTTTTATATTAATTTTTGTTTTTGTTAAAATTAACACAAGCAATTGACTTGTATTGTTAATGTATATATACAATGGAATTGTACCTAATTTTTTATATTTATTTTGCTTTTTGTTTAAATATTTTCCAGTTGATTGTTTTGACATACATATATTGTCAATGTTATATTTTTCATGTAATTAATATTCATGAATTGTACCTGACTTTATATATTTATGTTTGTCTAGTCATATTTTTTATAATAAGTAGATTGATTTAAAACTGTATACATATATAAAAAGGGCGAAAATAGGCCTTCTGGGGAGCCGAACACCCAAAACAGATCGGTAGCGCGCCTACTTTGCAACCTCAGAGGAGGTGAGGAAGAGCAATAATCATCCAATAATCTTTTGTTTCAAAAATATTCTTGAAAGTTTTCATTAATCTTTTCCGTAACAAACACTTTTTCACAAAAAAGTTGATCTACTACATCTCTTTTAATTATTTCTCTGTGCCTAAAAAAGGCAGATTTCGATAAGGCGATCTCGGCTGTGAAAAATTCTTGGAAAACAGCTGATTCTTTTGTTACTTGTAGGGTTATACAATGATTCTAATCCTATAAGAACTAAAATTAAGAGATAAATAAGTTAAGTTATAAGTCATAAGGGAGCATTGTCAGTTATAAGTGAGCTAGTGTTAAGCTAGCATTTAGAGTACGGTATTTTAAAAAAAAACAATTAAAGATAATAAAAAATTAATTGGCGCCCGAGCAGGGACCCGCACAAAAATATCCTTCATCAAGTGTGGTTCGACTCCACTAAAAGGACACGGATGTCCATGTAGAAAGTGTGTGTCCATAAACAAAAAATAATATAAACCTCCAAGTTTCCATAAAGTTACCCGAATCAACAAAGGTAACGGAACCAAACTTATACAGCCCTATTCTGCATTTCGATTACGTTCCCGCTCTACGCTCCATCTGAATCGAAAGTAGGTATTCTGAGTTACGATTGGATTGAAAGAAGAAGAGCTGTAGCTCTTTCGAAGTCAGCTGTTTGCCTTGGAATGTGTGAAATTGAAACAAAATAAAGCAAACAGACACAAATTTGTGGAAAAACTATTGGTGCTAAAATAAAATAAATTAAATATACATATAATTGCGTAATGGAATCAATAGCTGCGGCGATATTTCTTGAGGAGGACGGCAACTCATACGAGAATGATGACGCGAAAGTTGAAAGGAGAAGATTGCGAGATATGTGTGATCCATTTCAGATGAGTGACGAATTGTAAGAAATTGAGTTTGAAAGAGATAAATCTTAATTCATTGATTTACTTATTTAGATTCAAAAAAAAAAAACGTTAGACTTAATAAGAACGCTTTCAAGTATGTCCTAGATACT
>NW_017535035.1:9415-11084 GCF_001853355.1 Bactrocera latifrons | reverse complement strand
AGTACTTTGACGTCGTCATCTCCGCTTAATCGCGTAGTGGCTGCTTTGAGATTTTTTGCGGAAGGCAGTTACCAACATGGAGTTGGTACTGATTATAACGTCGGAATGGGTCAGTCAACTGCGTCAAAGTCACTGTCTCATTTTCTCGAAGTCATGCAACGAAAGCTTTGCCGTAAGTGGATCAAATTTGACCACAGTGAAGAGGAAAAAATGCAAGCGAAGCAAGAATTTTATGCGAAGGCTAGTTTCCCAGGAGTAATTATGTATGTTGATGGTACGCACATAAAAATAGTGAAGCCATCTGAAGGGCGGTTTCTATAGTAGAATAGAAAAGGATTTTATAGCATCAATGCTATGGTGGTGAGAATAATGTTCATGGCATCAGTGCCATAATTTAAAATTCATTAGTTTTATCAATTTAATTTCACTTTTCAGGTGTGCGATAACAGAATGCGTATAAAAACCATTGATGCCAGGTATCCTGGGTGCAATCACGACCCGCATATATGGGGCTTAAGCAAGCTTAGATCACATATGGAACGGCGATATCGGGAAGGTGAAAGAAACGCGTGGCTGCTAGGTATTTATTTATATACGTTTGTTAAAGTAAGTTTTGAATAGTTATTCGCTTTATTAACAGGTGATGCGGGGTATCCATTGCAGCCTTGGCTAATGACTCCGTATCGATATGTAACTCAAGGCAGCCCGCAAAGTAATTACAACATGCGGCACTCCACAACAAGGAATATAGTAGAGCGGACTATTGGGGTATTGAAGAACCCTTTCCGATGCTTGTTGGGTGCACGAGAACTACATTACTCACCACACAAAGTCAGTCAAATAATAAACGTTGCCTGTGCCCTCCACAACATTTGCATTTACTACAAAGTGGAAGATTTGAACGCAAGTGAATTTAATTTTGAAAGCCGTCAGGAGGAGGAGGAAGAGCAAAGCAGTGACCCTGATTATACTTCCAAATCGTATTCGAGACAATATACTCTCTACTTTTTAATAAATTTGAGAAACGAGTACAATAATAAAAACATCTTTATTAAATTCTAAAATGTATGTATATATACTATTCGTATATTAAAAAAATAATTTGCATTCAGTGCATTTCACAACTTGTTACTTAAAGATAATAAATTGAATTCAGTTCATTCACAGCAGTTCAGTTCACAGCTTCTTTCTTAAAGATAATTGAAACAAAAAACTAAAAAAAAAGTTAAGGTAAAAAATTTAGGTTATTTACTAAATTACATCGAATCTGATTTATAATTTGGATCTAGCTTTAGCATCTGCATCTTTATTTTCACTTTTTCCCTTACTAATTCTTCCTTAATTTTATTGTGTCGTTTCTGTTCTTGTAGCTGCTTCAATGCGGTGTCCGCCATACATTCTAAAGAACGATTCATGCGACGGAAATATATCACCATTTCTTCCATTTTACTAACTGCAGCTTCATTATGGGTTTTGGTGTCCTCGTAAAACTGTTTCTGGAGAGCTATTTGTTCTTTGAGTAAGGAAGAAGCGCTCTCCTTATCAGTTCTTTCTCTGCGCTGGCTGCTAAATCTGCTGCATGAAGGAATTTTATTTCGATCCTCCGAACATGCGGAAATGTCCATTTCGGAGGTTTGGGCAACGTCTTGTACCTGCGCACTATCGCCAT
>NW_017535035.1:3455-9007 GCF_001853355.1 Bactrocera latifrons | reverse complement strand
GGAGAAAATAGTTCGAGCTGCAGAACTAAATAGAGAAGATACCATCTTCTATAAGAGTGTACAGCTGCTGGCGTATGCCGATGATATTGATATCATTGGACTCAACACCCGCGCCGTTAGTTCTGCTCTCTCCAGACTGGACAAGGAAGCAACACAAATGGGTCTGGCAGTGAACGAGGGCAAAACTAAATATCTCCTGTCATCGAACAAACAAACAGTCGTTGCACTCGCGACTTGGCACTCACGTCACTGTTGACAGTTATAGCTTTGAAGTTGTAGATAATTTCGTCTATTTTGGAACCAGCGTAAACACCACCAACAATGTCAGCCTAGAAATCCAACGCAGGATAACTCTTGCTAACAGGTGCTACTTCGGACTGAGTAGGGAATTGAGAAGCAAAGTCCTCTCTCGACAAACAAAAACCGAACTCTGTAAGTCACTCATAATTCCCGTCCTGCTATATGGTGCAGAGGCTTGGACGATGTCAACAACAGATGAGTCGAGTTTTCGAGAKAAAAGTTCTGCGAAAGATTTATGGTCCTTTGCGCGTTGGCCACGGCGAATATCGCATTCGATGGAACGATGAGGTGTACGAGATATACGACGACCATGTTGTCCGGATGGATGAAAACACTCCAGCTCTGAAAGTATTCGACGAAGGAAGGACCAAGTGGAGAAGGACCTGGCTTCACTTGGAATATCTAATTGGCGCCACGTAGCGAAAGGAAGAAACGATTGGCGCACTGTTGTTAACTCGGCTATAATCGCGTAAGCGGTGTCTACGCCAATCACGAAGAAGGAGAAGGATTTCACCACTTTTGCTCGGCAGGAGAAATTTTAAAAGAAATGAGTGAACAGAGCTGAGAATTCAATGAGAATTACGCTCTGAAATATACATTGCTTTTACAGACGCCTGTTGGCCTTTTGGCTTATATTTTTATACGTTTACATGCTATCATATCATCTAATATGAATATAATTTTGCGAATTTTTGTGAATTCATGCAAAATTGATAACATTGTCTTTAATTTATGCAGTTCTCTAAACAATATTTGTAGTTAAAGGACTAATTAAATATTTCTTATCTTTGATAATTTAATATAATTTAATATGTGATATATTGTCATAATATCAAAAAAAAAAACTTAATATATTACAACAATATATAAAAATCCCAACTTTTATCATTTAAAACTTTCACACGCATCTATCCTGCWTGTATGTCAGTACAAATCAATTTCAAATCAAGTTATTATCATTTATCAGTAATATAAAAACCGCGCGCTTCTATATTTACGTACACACTTATGCATGTATGTGCGAAGGACATTCTCGAACAAATAATATATGCGTACGCATGTAAATCAAAAAATACAAACATTCTTCTGGAAATACAACAATAGTCTCAAAAATCATCACACAATATGAGTACACATGTAAATATGTGTATGACATTCCTAGGGCACAATAGACCCTAGGTCGCGGTGCAATCCTCATTCTTTATCGTATGACATTCCAACACAAACAATGCATTAACAACATACATACTTACATGCGTTCACATGTGAATATGCCACCAGCAAAAATTATAAATATTGTTCTACAAAAACAACAATCGTTTGAAAAGGCATCAGAAACCATTATGGCAGCCAAATTGCCGACGTCAAAATTTATAGTAAATTACACAACAACAAAATTTTCATTCATGAACGCAAACGTTCCTTCAAAAAGCATATTCTATTCATTCATAACAGCAGACGCCATTACATCCCCCCGAGCATGCCTTGCCTACAAGCGTCTTTTCGCGACGATTTCAAAAGCTAAAATTCATAAATTGAATATATTTCTGAAATTTTATGGAAGGAAAAAGTCACAACCCTGCAAATATATATATAGAATAAAATTGACAACATAGTTTATTTGTTGATTTTCAATTCAATAAATGTTTCAAAGAAAATATTCAATATTCTTCTGATTGATGTGTACAGTCAATCCCGGTTAAGTAGTACTCAGTTTAAATAAAAACCAAATCCCTCCCTCATCACTCTTAACAACCTATATTATATCTTGCTGCATGTCACGGTTTGCTTTTTGAAATACCTAGAAATTACTGTTTTAAGTACGACTTATTTAAGTATCCGCATACCACATTATATTATATTTTTATTTTTAACTAACTATAAATATCTGTATCCTTGATTGTGGAATATAACCAGGATTGACTGTATTTGTCAAGGAATGTGAAAAATATTTTGTAATGCTGAAATATTTTTACGCAGCTGCGTCGATATGTTTGCAAGCTCACGAATAAACATATGTACATATTTACGCTGGTTTGTTGGCAAAGCTGTACAGCGGCAAGGGAAGCGGTTTCGATACAGCTCCGATTTTCTACCATTGACTTTTTGACAAAGTTTGGTTGTCCGTGACAACGGAGTTTTTGTACGAAATCGTGGGTGTATATATTTACATACAAAGTTGTGTCTAGACAAATTTATAAACATAATGCGAATGATTCTTTCAAATTTGTTTACATTAACACAAATGTAATATACATATGTGAATATGYGAGCATACATATGTTTTTAAAATCTGTTCACATGTACACATAATTATATGCAAGTTAATGCAACCCAAACCCACTAAAATAAACCCCTATCTCTAGTAGACACATATGTGATGTAAGTCGACACCACATTCATCCATAGGATCAAGCCAACCGAATATCATAACAAATAGAATTAACATAAACAAAGAATATAAAAATCAACAATAGCCAATTTGCAAAGTCATCACAAAAACTATTGGAATACAATTACAAGAAGAACTTGATCACGCAACAAGAAATGCCACAGCCATCCTTTTTACATGATCAGCATTATAATACTATAAGAACTAAAATTAAGAGATATATAAGCTATAAGTTATAAGGGAGCATTGTCAGTTATATGTGAGCCAGTGTTAAGCTAGCATTTAGAGTAAGGTATTTAAAAAAAAAAAATAAAAGATAATAAAAAATTAATTGGCGCCCGAGCAGGGACCCGCACAAAAATATCCTTCATCAAGTGTGGATCGACTCCACTAAAAGGACACAGACGTCCATGCAGAAAGTGTGCGTCCATAAACAAAAAATAATATAAACCTCCAAGTTTTCATAAGGTTACCCGAATGAACAACGGAAACAAACTTATAAATCAAATATTAATTAATAAAGAGGGAGAAAAGAAAAAGGAAAAGAAAAAATTAGAACTAAAAAAACTTAAAATTTTTTGTTTTAAATAAGATTTTGAAAAAAAATAATAATAAAAAAAACATTGCGTATAAAGAACAACAACAATAGCAACAACAACAACAGAAACAACTACAGCGGGGCGCCAGCAGTGGCAGCAACTACAGCAGAACAGCGGTAATAGCAACGACAACCACAGAAAAGAAGATACTCGTAAGCTTATTTTTAAGAACAGTATAAGTCAATATATATATAACATAATATAGTATATATATATAAGACTTTAATAAGAATACACATACTTAGTTGTTAGAATACGACAAACGATTGACACAAATCCTTTGAGAAAAATTTGAGTGAATGTATCATAGTGATATTAGTGAAACTGGATAAAATTATGGAAAAACTTAGCAAAATGAGTATAGCAAGCAATACCACAGGAATGCTCACAGCAGAAATTATTTCAGAAGTAATAAAAACGAATACAATTTCGTTCCAGAATGAGGCAGAACTTTTGAAAAATGAATAACTCAATTAACGACGAGAGATAATATAATAGAATACACAGTACAGACTATTGACGCAAATGTTATATGTGACGAATCATTAGAAGTAATAAAATCCTTACCAGAGTTTGCAGGAAGACCTGAAGCATACGTTAGTTGGCGAGAAGCCGCCCATAACTCAATGTCTTTGTATAACCGTGGTAGCAACAGATACCGCACTAACGATAATAAGAAACAAAATAATACAATATGCAAATGACGTTCTTACAAATCACGGAACGGTCCTCAATTTCGACGCGATCATAAGTCGCTTGGATTTCGCCTATGCCGATAAGCGACCAATCCATATCCTTGAACAGGAGATAAGCATTCTTCGACAAGGAAACTTGTCCATTATTGATTATTATAACGAAATAATAAATATATAAAAAATTTACTTTGATAATTAATAAGACGATAATGTCACATGGTTCCAATAAGGGACTAGTAGATCAACTTAATGACCAACACAGGAAAAATGCCTTGAGAATATTCATTTCAAGACTTAACGGTTCCCTATCAAACATTTTGTTCTCGTTAGCCCCATCTGATTTACCAAATGCTTTAGCGAAAGCTCTAGAATTAMATTCAAATAATATGAGAGCAAATTTTGCTTTCCAATTCAGTAGGAGTCARGYTCAGCCGAACTCAGTAAAATTGCMAGTTCATAATCCTCGAACATCTCCTCCAAACTTCACAAATAMCCAGTTCCAGAACAATTTAAGRTTCCCTCAAGTAAACAAAAATAACCAACAATATGCACAAAGATTTAATCAAGGATATCAAAGAAACCAACCTGAACCAATGGACGTGGATTCCAGTATCCACAAACAAACTCAAYACGAACAAACATACGCCAAACGGAATTTTGAAGAACATAAAAGAACACCACAACCTCCATCTAAAATTCAACGCATAAATAATATTCAAGAACAAGCTTTTTTTAGGCTGAAGACAGGTCTCCCATACATTTATAGGTACTGCGGAGTAACAGAAAGAAAACTAAAAGTCATAATTGACACAGGAGCCACTTATTGCTATTGCAAACGAAACACTTTTTTATATAGAGATAAATTAGATATAATTAAAAGAGTAAAAACAATTAATGGATTCACCACTATTGAAGAGTATAGTGATGTAAATATCTTCAATACGACAAAAGATTTTACGTAATAGAAAATTTAGAAGCAGATATGCTAATAGGGCTTAATATTTTGAAAAAARCAGGAGTTGTAATAGATTTAAAAAATGAAATATTACAATATAATAACAAAACGGAAAAAATTTATATTGAAAATAATAATGGAAATTTTAATACTACCTTGRGAAGCTCAAATGCTCCTAAGGCGCCCGCTGATGAATTATGCCAGCAATTATATAATTTAAGTACTATTCTAGGACAAAAAGATCCTAGAAAGCCAGCGAAGAATAATACCGCTTATAGCAATTTAAAAAATAAAAATTTTGAATATTTGAAAACAGAAATAAAGAATGAAATAAAAAAAAAATCATTCGAATATAAATCCAAATTTATCCTTTAGCACGGACGTTAAAGATGAAATACGCACAGTTGTTGAAACTCGCATATGGAGTAAACAATTGTCCGTTAATACTTTTGTGAACAATGAAATAAAGAATCTATTAGATAATGGAATAATACGTCCAAGTAAAAGCCCCAATAATTCACCAATATGGGTTGTACCAAAGAAAGGAATAAATGAAAATGGTACACCAAAACTTAGGCTAGTTATAGATTATAAGAAAATTAATGAAAATA
>NW_017535035.1:0-3320 GCF_001853355.1 Bactrocera latifrons | reverse complement strand
CTAGCATATTTCAAAGAGCGATGGATAATATATTACGCAATTATGTACGAAAGTTTTGTCATGTATATATCGATGACATAATAATCTATTTAAATAATATAGAAGAACATAGAGAACACTTACAGGTAATAGTCAAAACACTTAAGGATGCCAATATGAAAATATCATTAGAAAAATCAAAATTTTATGAAACCGAAGTCGAGTTTTCAGGATACATGGTTGACCAAAGAATTATTAAAACAGACCCAAAAAAAATTGAGTGCATTAAACACTTCCCTATTCCATCTACTTTGAGACAATTACGAAGTTTTTTAGGAATTACAGGATACTATAGAAAATTTATTCAAGACTATGCTTTAATAGCAAAACCCTTAACCAGATACTTGTCAGGAGAAAATGGTCGAAT
Source organism: Bactrocera latifrons (assembly GCF_001853355.1). Classification (NCBI taxonomy): domain Eukaryota; kingdom Metazoa; phylum Arthropoda; class Insecta; order Diptera; family Tephritidae; genus Bactrocera; species Bactrocera latifrons. Next base: position 2,914 of record NW_017535035.1, on the reverse strand, counting down.
TTTCCAACATATGTCAAAGAAAGTAAAACCGGATTTAGACAAAAATCAGTTATTGCATGCGAAAAACTCAAAAAACTATTAGCAAACCAAATTGAACTGACATAATATAGTCTATACAAAAAATTTATTTTAACTACTGACGCATCAAATGCTGCAGTCGGGGGACTTCCCAAGAAGATAAAACAATAACGTTCATATCAAAGACATTAAATAACACTGAATTAAATTATGCAACAAATGAAAAAGAGTTATATGCTATCGTATTTGCTTTGAAAACTTTAAGGAATTACCTTTACGGCGTTACAAACATAGAAATCCACACGGATCATCAACCTTTAACATTTGCAGTTCCTACCCGTAATCCTAATGCTAAAATGAAGCGATTGCATGCATTAATCGAAGAATATTCTCCAAAAATCGTATACAAACCGGGAAAAACTAACGTTGTAGCAGACGCTATTTCACGACAATACTTACACAATATATCAGACATTTCAAGTACCAGCACTCAACATTCAGCAGAAAGTAGCGACAATACAAATATAGCAGAAACAACCCGACCACTAAATCAATATTCGCAACAGATATTACTGAGTAAAGCTAGATTCACAATACATGAATCAATTACAAATTTCGAAAAAACACGGCACATTATAGATTATGATACAGTTGACAATTTGATAAATATACTTAAAGAATTTTTTAAACCAAATGTAGTTACAGGTATACATTGCACCGTAGAAGATTTGTACGAAATAAAATTCAAATTATTAGAAACACTCAATATTAAATTTCTTTATACTAAAAATTTTGCAAGACATAACTAACACAGAAGATCAAAACATGATTTTCGGGGAAACACACAATCGAGCACATAGAAATTTTAGAGAAAACTTTAAACAATTATATAAATTATATTATTGGCCAGACATGACCAAACAATTTAAGGAATATGTTCGAAATTGTGACATATGTAACAAAAACAAATACAATCCTTCAAAGAGTGCCAATCGGTGAAGCTCCTATACCAGAAAGAGAAGGAGAACAAATTCATATAGAAATATTTTTTGTACAGAAATTAAAGTTCTCAACAGCAGTAGACGCTTATTCCAAATACTTAGTAATTAAACAAATAGATGACAGAATATACATAGATCAAAAGGTCCTCGACATACTTCAAAGCTTTGCCGAGACAAAACACATTACCTGCGATAATGAACCAGGTTTCTCTTCAATTCAATTCAAATCTTTAATGCAGAGAATGAACATCGAAGATATCGTATATGTATACTATATGAAGCTAAATCTATAAGTCAAAATGATGGAAAATTAGTAATAGAAAATAAAATAATTAAATGTAAAAACACATACTCTAACATTAAAACATGTAAAATAGAATTAAGTGCTAGCTATTGTGAAATAGATTTTAAATAAACTTGCTTTTATAAAATTTTAAATAATCAAAAAGGAGAATGTCTTAAAATTAAAATTTAAAAAAATCCAAGTAGCATAATTTGGAACTATATTAAATCAAATCAGCCTAGTCGGTTTGCTGTCCTCGAATATCTTGAATCAGAAAATATAGATTTAAAATTTAAAAATACAAACCTTTTAAATATGGGGCAAGAAGAAATTAAATCTTACCCAACTCTTTGGGCACTCTTATTTTTGGCAATAATTATTGCTTTGATTTATGTAATTATCAAAATCCGGCAAAAAATAAAAATAAAATAAAAAAAGGAAAATTGAAGAAGCTAATGCCAATATGCTTGAATCTATCACAAAATTGATGAATTAACATCCTAAGCCGAAACGAGGACGTTTCTTTTTTCCCAAACCCACTAAAATAAACCCCTATCCCATTCATCTCTAGTAGACACATATGTGATGTAAGTCGACACCACATTCATCCATAGGATCAAGCCAACCGCCTATCTTAAAAAATAGAATTAAAATAAACAAAAAATATTAAAATCAACAATAGCCAATTTGCAAAGTCAGCATAAAATCTATTGGAATACAGTTACAAGAAGAACTTGATCACGCAACAAGAAATGCCACAGCCATCCTTTTTGCATGATCAGCATTATAATACTGTAAGAACAAAGAGATCAATAAGTTAAGTTATAAGGGAGCATTGTCAGTTATAAGTGAGCCAGTGTTAAGCTGGCCTTTAGAGTACGGTATTAAAAAAAAACAATTAAAGATAATAAAAAATTAATTTGCATAGCCTGTACCATCGAACTACACTCGGTGACAGCGATAAGACGTTGTCACCCAGCAAGAACGGTTCTTCTTGAAAGGACAGAATAGAAACAACCAATCACAACACATTTAGAGATTGATGCAACATCGCCATAATAATGAAATTAGTTTTCTGGTGAAGTGCCCGAAACATACACACTCACAACTACGCAGCCTAATAGCGGGATTCTATAAGCAGTCTCTAATCTCTATTTGAGACATTTTGTGCCTAAATCTCAATTTGTGATTAGTTACTATTCACTAAACAGTTTCTAGCGTTAGTTTCCAAATATTGCCTCAAATCTGAGACCTGGTAGTTAGCAGGTCACAAAACCAAAAAGAACTGTGGTCTGCTATTTTGAATATACTGAATACAGATCATCATAGATATCAATCGATTGTCGTTTTTTTATATTTTGTAAGCAACTCAAACATGAAAGGTTAAAAATAAATCAATTTTCCATAAATTTCGTATATATTATGAAACAAAGTCAACATATATTTTTCTACTCTCGCAACAAAGTTGCTAAAGAGAGTATTATAGTTTTGTTCACATAACGGTTGTGTGTAAGTCCTAAAACTAAGAGTCAGATATAGGGTTATATATACCAAAGTGATCAGGGTTACGAGTGGAGTTGAAATCCGGATGTCTGTCTGTCCGTCCGTCCGT
>NW_017535034.1:18905-20209 GCF_001853355.1 Bactrocera latifrons | reverse complement strand
AAGACAACCCATAAAAACATATTCCCCTGGTGACATAATTTACGTCAGGATAAATAAACGATTAGGATCCAAACTTACCGCTAGATATAGGAAAGAAATAGTAAARGAAGRCAAATCTAGCGTGGTAATAACTGAAAAAGGACGGACAGTGCATAAAAGTAACATCAAGACCTAGAAACACTAATAATCTTTAAACTTTCTTATAAACGTAAAAATTTTTTTTTTTTCAGACTTCTCGTACATTTAGTGTACGCAGACTTTAAAATTATAGACTATACGAACTCACAACTAGCAACATTTGACAGAGGACTGACGAAAATTCAAACTKGGACATATAGGATAATACACAAAGTTGATCTAGATGCATGCCAAAATKCATTAAACGAAATAAGCACCACTGTAAAATCAAAGATTACTAATGAAAACCCCCTTTTACCCATCCTAATTAATGAATTAAACCTAGCACAAACTTATCTAAATAGACTTAAACCAAAAAGATTTAAGAAGTCTATAGACACGATAGGAAAAGTATGGAAATGGATCGCAGGAAATCCCGATCATGACGACCTAGTTACACTGGAGAGCCAAATAAATAACATAGTAGACAATAACAACAATCAAGTAACAATAAATAAAATAGTTTTTGATAGGATAAATAAGATAACAGCCGTTTCAAATAAAATTTTTAAAGCCGTTCAATCTAGCGAAGAAATACAGCACAATGTTGCCATAGAATTAAAATACAAACTTAGAGTTATAAAGGAAGAAATTATCAATATAGATTATGCGATTCATTGGGCYAAGGCCGGAATTGTAAATTCATATATTTTATCAAACGGAGAATTAGAATTAGTTAGATCTGTAATTTTAAAGAATAATCTTACATTAAATAATGTTGAAGAATCATTAGAACTAGCAAATATAAAARTAGCTTCAAATAACACAATGTTATTTTACATAGTAAGCATACCATTAACAAAYGAWRAAATTTGTGAATCAATTCTAATTAAACCAATAAAAAAGGARAAATATATTAATAAAATCCCTTTCGAGGACATCGTAACWTGTAATGATAATAAAATATTTGCCATTAAACTAAAATGTAAAGACAACAATATTAGAATTTGTAATCATAGGAATATTATAGACATTAGTAACACTACCTGTGTCCCACAACTACTCAAGAGCGAACCAGCAGAATGCACATTAGTCAACAATCAGCACATCCCTTCAGTTGAAAACATCTCACCTGGAATAATTCTACTAAACCAGTACAAAGGTGCAATTCAAATTGACAACCAAAA
>NW_017535034.1:13063-18475 GCF_001853355.1 Bactrocera latifrons | reverse complement strand
GCCGATCAAAATTCTGGATCGACATAAAAAAGGAATAAGCAAAATAAAACACTTGCAACAACATCCGGCATGCGCCGACCAACACCAATTGCTGACACAGGTAGAAATAGGGTATATTTAAGAGAGAATAAGTATAATTAGTTTTAGTATTAATGTTTTGGTGATTCAATAAAGGTCTTGCGACCAACAAAAAAATCTTTTTTTTTAGACTTGTACAATACAACTCGATAAYTTGTATTTACGGATATGTAGATATATTATGTAAATGTATATATGTAAATGTATAAATAAATTTGCCTTTTGTTCGTTAAATTCATCCGCTTGAGGGTATGTATATATGTATGTATGTTTGTATTATCTTTTCCGCTATTTTCTTCTTGCTATTTTTGGCTTACTTACAGSTTAATAAGCTGAAGAGGTATTGTTCGTATAGTTCGCAAGTATCCCTCTCACAGTTAATGAACTGAAGCGGTATTGCCAGGATAGTTTGAAAATAAATGTTTATTGAATTTTTTGTGGATTGTGTGTATTGTATACACGAAGGTAAGCTTAAAATGCAAGGAATAGTAAAATATATATGTATATATACATATGTATATGTATCCACAATAACTTATGTCTATATATATATATTATTTACCATATTGGATTGTATCGGTACTGAAATTTCCCGCCAATTTAGAACTCTTACTAACCGTTTTAATTAAACGGGTTTGATTTCTATCGGTTTTATTAAATTGACCGTTTGTGCAACGTTACATACATAATAAATAAATCAAAAGTGGAATGGATACATTCACTCTGATTTTCCTCAGGGACGTTGGGTTCGGATTTGTTGAAAAGGGGTGTGTCTCCTTGCTTGTCTGGGGGGGAATTCCTTCCAATGCCGGCGCTCCGCTTGTGTTTCTGTTTCTTTTTTTTTCTTCCACTTTTGTGTTATTTGCATTTTTGCTATTTTATTTATTCATGTTATGAGTTATGAGTTCGCGCCCGTATCTTATTTATTTGGTTTTTATGTTCGCGCCCGTATTTTATTTAATGTTAGTTTGCACCCACGTTTGGTTAATTTTTTATTTGTTAAACAGGAATTATCACAATTTTTGTGCACATATGTCAGTCTTAGTATGTATGTATATTGTTTAACTGCACTTTTTTTCCTTTAACCACACTTTTGTTTTGTTGTATTTAAATGCTCACTTGGTAAAGAGGTAATAATTATAATTAAATGTCTAAAATTCCGATGACGAAAAAACTGGAGGAGGGAAAAAACGCTGAAGATGCTCGGTTCGAAAAAATGTCCGCACACGCGTAGGAGCCGCTGTGGAGGTCGAAAGCGAAGTGAGTTTCTGATCTCCTTGTCGTTTCTTTTTTTCCTTTGGCGTGTGGAATCAGCTGGCGTGATGTGGTTGGTTGATGTGTAGTGGAATGTGGGTTGTAAGCCCTGATGAATTGTGAAGAGAGTATGGTGAAGGTGCGTGTCAGTGTTGTGAAGTTGAATTGATGCGGTGTGATAGTGTGGTGAATGTGTGGAGACGAACGTGTTGATCACAACACTCGAGTGTCGTTCATACGTGTTTGTTTGGGTTCAGGTGTTTTGCGGATCAATATGTTCGAGTGTCCGAGTTTAGGCTCGAGGGTGCAAAGCATTTTTTGTTTATGTGTAATCGTCAGTACAGTTGATTAATTTGCTTTGTGAATGTTAAGAATTTTATATGAAATGTAAATTTATATGAAAATAATGGCCGAAAAAGAAGATTCTATTGGTTGCAAAATATTTTATCAGAAATTTTGAAATCGGACGGAACTGTACTGGAAGGTTTTGTTTACTGCCTTGCACTTGCTTAAAAGTATTGAAATATTTCAATGTTCAGACGTCTAACCTAATTCGTCACCCATGCTGCAGAAATATTAAAACATCGCAAGAATTAAGAACCGTCACGGTGGAAGGCAAGCTGTAAAAAAATTTACATCTTGGGTTGTTGAAGACTGCCGACCATTTTCGGTTGTGCAAGGCTCAGGCTTTATAAAACTTGTGAAATTCTTCATAAAGATAGGTGCATCGTATTGCGAACACGTCGATGTGGAGGATTTGTTACCGAGCGCAACAACAATTTCCCGCAATGTTCAAAAATGTGCAAATGAAAAAAAAAGAAGAGCTTAAAGAAGAAATAAATAATATTGTGAGCAGCGGTGGAGCTTCAGCCACAATCGACATGTGGACGGACAACTATGAGAAGCTGAACTTTTTAGGAGTTACCTTCCACTACCAAAAAGACTTGAAATTCTTCGACTTGGTTTTGGGAATGAAATATATGAATTATGAAAGTTCTTCGGGTGACAATGTTCCTAATAAACTTAGCAATATGTTTAAAGAATATGGTGTTCAAAATATGAGCCAAATTAAATTCATTACTGACAGAGGAAGTAACATGGTTAAAGTGTATACAACATTAATAATTTCTCATATTTTTGCTCCGAAAAATGTGATACACTTCTTCTACACCCGTGTTCTGTCCGAGTATCCGTGGCAATAGTTGAACACATTTCGGGTTAGCTGCGGGTGTCGAGTGTGGACAATCGCTTGTGATCGTTTTGAAGCAGCTGCCGGGTGTGCCACTCGATCGAACCCATTGCTGCCGAGTGTGGCGCTCGCTCGTGATCGATTTTTAATGAGGGTGATCGAACAGGTTCGAACACACCCAATGCAGCTCTCTGGTTGATACATGCTGAGAAAGCAGCATATTTATGCAAAACCAGGTGATTATTAAATAGTTTTTCATTAAATATGATATAAATAAATGCATACATACATATCCACACCACCTGTGGCCATCGAATGGCATCCACATAGGGTATTGTAGTAAACTACCTGCCGTATTTAATTTTGGTAAGCGTTCAGTGTTGTTTTTGTGACAGCTGAAAATTATAAACTTTTAATTTAATTTAATGTGAATGAATTTCGCTGTTCTCTGATTTTGTAGATTATATATTTGGCTGTATTTATGTAACTGTAAATTAGAAGTAACAAATGTTAATTATTAAATGTGGAGACGATAAAATTGTAGCTTATATAAAACTTTTTTATTTTTAGCATAGCGCCATCTGTCAGAATCTTTTTGAGCTAACAAATAATACAAATAGTTTGGCCATGTATCGCGCAGCTGTAAAAGCAGCAGAGATCTCACCGGCTTTTGCTACATATGTGGAGAAAAGGGACATGCCGCAAAAGGATGCAGGAAGGAGCCATTATGTCTCCTTTGCCCACATGGAGCGAATAAATACCCGACYSGTAGTTTTAGCTGCCCAGCTTATAAAAAGGCTGTTGGAAAACCCCAATGTTGAGGTGTCTCCAGTTAAATCTAAACCACAGTTCGGCAGCCCAAGCACTGCTGACAAAAACTGCCTTCGACCTTAACATAGACGTACTATTTCTTAGTGAACCGTGTAAGACCCCAAATAATGACAATAACTGGATCGAAGACAAGGACTCTAAATCTGCGATATGGACCTTTAATAATATTCCTTTTGAAAATACACAAACCATTAAAGAAAAAGGCTTCGCTTACGCAAAGATATACTGCATACATTTTTACAGTTGCTACGCCACTCCTAGCCTATTCCTTATAGAATTTCAGGATATGCTCTTTAAGCTCACATCGCGCGCAAGAGGAAAAACACCGCTAGTCATTACCGGTGGCTTAAATGCATGGGCGGTTGATTGGGTGAGTATGATCACAACCGCGAGGGGCACAGCCCTACTATCATCACTTGCAAATCTGGATCTCGTACTCCTTAACAAAGGATACAAGCCAACCTTTATTAAAGGAAGAGTGTCATCGTATATTGACCTCACCTTCGTAAGCTCATCGATTGCAACCCAAACCTCATGGAGAGTTTCGGACGTATATACACATAGTGCTCACCAAGTGCTCAATATACAGAATAAGTGAAACTCTGGTATTTTCGCACCCAAAAGCGTAATAAGACGCTGGAAAACAAAAGTCTGTGATACAGAAATGCTCGAATACGCCATTAGCCAAATAAAAGAGGATTTACAACGGAACACCCTTAACCAGATACAACACTTAACAAAATCACTTGTAACTTTAGCCGATGCCGCGATGCCACGAAGAAAAGACGGAGGAAACAAAGACCCACTATACTGGTGGTCTGAAGAAATCGCCCAACTGAGAGCTTCCGACGTAGACAACAACTTACTAGAGGAAGAGAAGATTTCGCGGAACTCCTAATAAACTTCCTAAAAAAAGGAAGGCCATAGCCAAAAGCAAAAGAAGCGCCTTTAATCAACTTATCTCAGAGGTAGATAACGACCTTGGGGAAAAGTTTACCGAATCGTAATGCAGTAAATAGGTAGATCAAGAAGCCCACCTACTGTCAACGTCAAAAGAAAGTGTACACCTTTTTCCCATACATTTGACTCTTTATTTCAGTATAAAAAAATGAAAATTTTTTCAAATCAATTTTCATTTACAAATGATTAGATAGTGTTCTTAAAAAAAAAAAAACAAACAGCAATCCAAAAAAACTCTACAACAACAAAAGCAACCAAAACAAAACCTAATATACGCAGTATTTACACGCGTCAAAACAAAGTGTACAGTTTGCGAATATTTAAAAAAATTAAAAGCTAACACTTCGTCTGTCTTCCCTTTGCTCTGATAACTGCTTCCAGCCTCCTTGGCATTGATTCAACTAAGTTGGACACTACTTCCGGGGAAATTTTTGACCACTCCTCTTGTAAAATTTCCTTCAGAGAATTTTTGCTGGTTATACTTCTTTTTCTTATTTGCCGGTCCAAATGTTCCCACAGATGTTCAATGGGATTGAGGTCTGGTGATTGTGGAGGGTGATCTAACTGTTTAGGTGTACGGTGGAGCAACCATTCCTTCACTATTTTTGCCGTATGCTTAGGATCCTTATCCTGTTGGAAGATCCAGGAGTGACCTAAGCCCAATTTCTCAACACTGGGAAGCAAATTTTCTTTTAAAATGTTTAGGTAATCTGTTTTGTTCATTGTGCTATCAATAAACACCAGCGTTCCCACTCCACTTGCCGCCATGTACCCCCAAACCATCACCGAACCCCCACCATGCTTTACAGTGGATGTAATGTTTTTCTGTTCAAACTCTTGATTTTTACTCTCAAAACTTTAGTACATTTTTTCTTCTCGATAACTTCGAACTTGCTTTCATCCCAAAAAATTACATTATTCCAGAACGATTTGTCTTTAGTTTTGTATTTTTCCGCAAATTCCAGTCGTCGCTTTTGATTCTTTGTAGAGATACATATGTGGTTTTTTTCTCGGTACCCGGCCATACAGACCATTAGCATGCAATGCTCGCCTGATCGTGCTGGCACTAACGTTCAGTCCGGATATTCTGGATACTTCTT
>NW_017535034.1:10861-12943 GCF_001853355.1 Bactrocera latifrons | reverse complement strand
CAGGTGAAGTTTGCTTGCCCATTGTCCAATTGATGTGCACTCCGCTAATTTCCAAACGCAAATAATATCCAATCGGCACAAGGATACTAAATAACATTAGAATGAAGCAGTTACAATGTATATCTCCCGCAATCCTACGTAAGATACTCCGTAGTTTACTTCCAAGATGCGAACCTATGCAAGTGCCAATTTTCCAAACTAACCTGGAAAAAATCGCTGAAGTGTCCCACGAAGAAATACAACATGCGGTGAAAATAATCAAGATAGACAAAGCACCCGGCCTGGATGGAATACCCAAATTTCGAACATTGATCCCTTATGTATGCTTATGATACGGCTGGAAAAGTTTTTGAGACAATTATCTGCAAGCGACTCGAGAAATATACGGAAGGAGACGCGGATTCAACCCCAATGCAATTCGGTTTCAGAAAAGGGCGAAGCACAGTGGGTGCGATAAATGCGGTTTCTAAAATAGCGGGAAAAGCATTGGAAGGGAGTAGTGACAAACAATACTGTGTTGTGATTACCCTCGATATCAAAAACGTCTTCAACTCAGCGAACTGCACTCTAATAATTAGAGCTCTGACAGAGTTAAAGTTTCCGGACTACCTTGTCCGACTTGTGGAAAAGTACTTTGAAAACATGGTATTAGTATACGAAACAGAATGTGGAACTGAAACATAAAAAGTTACAGGTGGTGATCCACAAGGGTCAGTTCTCGGTCCTGTACTCTGGTGTTTTAAAAGATGGCTCGAGACCGCTGGCTTACAACTAGCTGCTCACAAAATGGAGGTTGTTTTGATGAATAGCCGAAAAGAGGTGGAAACAATTGAGATATGTATTGATGGGCATACAATAAAGTCAAGCCCACATCTAAAATATCTTGGAATAGTTCTGGATCATAGACTTTCGATTAAACAGCACCTAATGGCTATACACACCAAAAGCGGCGAGGTCCGTGTCGGCAATAGTAAAAATAATGCCCAATATGTGAGGCCCCAGACAACTAGTCAGACACTTGTCAACAGCACCATCATTCTTCACGAAGCGCCAATTTGGATATCTGCTATTAAACATAGCTCATATATGAGATTAGTTTCTGCGGCTCCCAGACTAGCGTCATTGAGGACTTGCTGTGCATTCAGAACAGTGTCGGATGATGCCATCCATGCGAAATCGGGAAGATTCCCCATAGACATAGCAGTAGAACGTTTCTCATCAGTCCGAGACATGAGGGCTAACATGTCACCTAGCCAATATAAACAAGAACTGGCAAAAATCGACGAAAAAGCCTCCGAAAACTGCAGGAAAGATRGAATATCTCAACGAAGGTGGACCCACTCTCTGATACCCATGGGGATCTCACGCAGTTTCTATCTGGTTACGGCTGCTTAAGAAGCTATGTATTTGTACAAATTCAAGCATGTGGAATCTCCTCTCTGCGAGCACTACGAAAATCACAGACCTTACGTCATATATAAAAGAGTTGTTATATATTAAAACAATACCTGCCCTGCGAAGGAAAACCTATAGGTGCTTTAGCACGTATGCGCTTTATGCGAATCGGGCATAATTGTTGGTACGGGCCAACTTTATCTTTTCAAGATTTACACCCACCTTTGGCGTATCCATAAAAAAAATGCTATTTCAAAGGATTGTTGTTTTTGTAAAGCAATGTTTGTAGTTTTTGGGGGTGACATATTTACATGTGTGCGCATATGTATACAAGCATGAAGGTATGTGTATGCGTTATTTGTGCCAATTGTGCACATGTTATTATTGATAAGTGATAACATGATTTGAATTCGCGAAAGCGAACATAAACATATATGGTCATGATACATGTGAATATAAGTTTGGAATGATAAAATATACGATTAATGTACAATTATCACTATTAAAATATATTTAATTTTTTTAATAATATTATGAGAGTTTGTTATATCTTCTTCTTGATTGGCGTAGACACCGCTTACACGATTATAGCCGAGTTAACAACAGCGCGCCASTCGTTTCTTCTTTTCGCTACGTGGCGCCAATTAGATATTCCAAGTGAAGCCAGGTCCTTCTCCACTTGGTCCT
>NW_017535034.1:3939-7422 GCF_001853355.1 Bactrocera latifrons | reverse complement strand
TATAAAATAATTATTTTCATTTCATAGGCCTAATTCATGTCAATTTTGACAAAGTTTTAAAATAAAACCATTTTTTAAACACTTTTACATAAAAATTATAGTTTTGACTATCTATCTATCTAGCTACATGTACCTRCATAGTCTAGTCAGTCCTAATATTTTAAGGAATATGATAACGAAAAAATTAACTGCGGATACGTGCGGATAAGGATCAAAGATAGCTATGAACGGTTGTTGTGACAACGGGCGCAATTGTTTAACTTATTACGCGTCTTCATATATTGATAATTTAAAGTAGCGTTTGTGTAATTTCGAAATTTGGTGTGTAATAAAAATCTAACAGTTATTAACAAGTGAGATTTGTATAAATATATATTGCCAATAATATTGGCAAAATGTCATCCGTTTCCATAAGTAATCGACAGCTTACTAAAGAATTTATGCGGTGCGGCCAAAAAATATGTTGATGCGGTTTTTGAGGGATAAATACCCTTCTTTTAGTGAAGATCTTAGAACAAATGAAAAAAAAGCTAAATAAGTTCATTCAACTCAAAATAGAAATAGTGCCACAGGAAAAAAACGTACTATTTAATAATCATTCTGTATGGCTGGTTAAGAATTTTACTGTAGAGATGGTTGATAAATTATTACCCGGGACTTCAAATAAACGTAGTTTAATTGCGTTACAAGGTCCAACAACTTCGAGATAAGTACTCTGAACAAGGATTAAAGGCCGTAGCTGGATCAGCAGCTATTAAAAAGATATTCTTAGATTCTCCAAAATCGTTGGCGATGTTAATTGATGCACAGTTATCAAAGCATCAGTATGAAGTTGYTCGAAATGTGCTTAAAGACTTCGGATGTGATGTGTTGCCACCGTATTACAGAGTTCGGGAGGAAAAAAGGCATTGTTACCCTGAAAATACTACTACTACACCAATATCTGCAAAGTTTACTTGATCACACAGCTAAAAGAATTATTTCGGCCGACGAGAACTCCACAAATCTAGCTCATGTTCCAGAAATAATGACTCTAAAATCGAAATGTTGTTGTGACGGTTCGTCAAATCAAAGTCAATACCACCATTTTATACCTAACGAATTTGATGGTATATCTGATGCAAATTTATTTATGGTATCTATGGTGCCTTTAGTGCTTAAAACTATAGACCAAACAGACACGTTATGGAGGAATTTTAGGCCTTCTTCCACAAAGTTTTGTCGGCCGATTCAATTTGAATATGCCAAGGAAACCGTAAACCATAGTAAAGAAATTGTCGAAAGGATACAGGAAACCATAAGCAACATATTGCCAACATTTGTGACTATAAAGGACAAGGTTATTGAAATACGGCACAATCTTTTATTTACCATGATGGACACAAATCTAGCTCAAGCAGCAACTGGTTGTAAATTCATCATCCGTCTATTACATATGTAATGCAAGCCCTAAAGAAATAAACAACCTAGAATCCGTCGTCAAAAAATCATGCAGTGAGGAAACAGTTAAGTTGGGAATTTCACCCTTACATGCTAAAATTAAAACAATGGAATTTATTTTACATATTGTGTATATTTTAACTTTTAAAAGGTGGTCTACTAATGCGGAAACCAAGCCACTTAAAGAAGAAAACAATAAAAGTATTCAGACAGAATTACGCCAAAGATTAGGTATTAGGGACCTAGGTTCAACAGGGATTAGGTACGGCAAATACTGATTCACTTTTATCTAGTGGAGGAGTTACAACTATAATAAAACACATAGATCCATCAGAAGATGCAAAAGGACTACTTTTGAATTAAATGTCAAACTTAGTAAATGAGAAAGTATTATTTTTATAATCCTAAATTTGTTTATTACATGTTATCATTTTGTTCAACTATACCTTTAATTTCTTATTAGATTTAAGAATTCATTACTATTTATTAAAATCAAAATAAAATGAGAGCGATTAGATGTTGTTAAGTAAATATTTAATATATCGTAAATATTCTCTGATAAATATTAATAAAGTTATTATTAGTTCTTTTTCTATAGCCATTTCCTTGCCATGAAAAGTACTCTGTGTAAGATATTCCTGCTAAAACAAGTTATATAATGTTCCAAAAAAAAAAAATGTAATACTCTCTATAATTAAATTATTGAAAAGTTAAAAAATCAATTGGTTACTTAATTTTTCATTTTACTTTTTAACTCGTCTCGCTCATCTTGGGCGTGCCAACCTCTACTACAACAGGCTATAGGCTCGCTATATCTTTTCACCAACTTCTTAGATCTAAGAAGTCACACTGATCAATAAAATTTATATAAGCAAGCAGTTTTAAAATAAGTACCACATTTGCCGAAAAATGCCGTTTCTGACCCATCGTGCGGCGTGAACCGTCTCTATGATAAACGTTCTTTGCTTTCTCTATAATAAACGTTCTCTGGTATATTTATGTAAAGCAAACCTGTAGTTCGATACCACCGGAGAAGTGCTGATCTTGCATATTGCACTTACTGCAAGCAATAGCCTACGCTTGCCCCTTTGGCTGACTAACCAAATATTAAATGTTTTAAGATAAAAAATAAAGAAATTCAATTTTATAAATTCAGTCTCCAGTTTGTAGTGTCAGGGTTCGGTCACAAAACCAAAAACATATTTTTATTTAATTGGCGCCCGAGCAGATCAAAATACGCCAACACATTAAAGTGACCATACAAATAAAAAACAAACCGAGCAAATCGAAGCACGTGCATACTGTATATTGCACTCGCGCCTTTGGCTGAAAAGAATAAAGAAATTAAATTTAAAAAATTCAGTATCCATTTCGCAGCTCATAAAACCAAAATCATATTTTTTAATTGGCGCTCAAGCAGATCGAAATACGCGAGCAAATTAAAGTGACCGTACAAATAAAAAAAACATCGAGTAAATTGAAGCACGCGAACAAGTGACCGTGAAAATAAACAAACGTTCAACATTTTCCGAGCTCTAAGATAAGTTGTAGGACCTGAGGAACACTACACTAACGTGAGAGCTTAATTGCTTACGTTTCAAATATCGTAACTTTTCGAAAGGGTACTCGGCAGAGATGAGCCAGTCTCACCACAGACAAATTATAAGCGTGTTTCACCACGAAAGTAGCAGAATTGAGCATTTTCAGTGTTAATTGAGAAAAATAATGCTAATTCCAATGTAAACAAATTTACGCCTAGATATTCGTTTATTTTCTATGCGCAACCGACTCGGCACATAATTTACATACATCTGATCCGTAAATACTTGGTATCAAAACATGTACTTAGTATATATGTATGTACATAAGTATGTATTAAAATTTATCTACATACATATGTTTTTTGTGATAATTCCATAAAATCATTAAAAATATATAATAGAGTAAAGTTTGTATTATTACCCAAATAATTGATATAAGTTAAGGTAATTAGTTCTAAAGTTATAACTTAACGATTTTCCTACTGGTTAAAGGAAAAAAAAA
>NW_017535034.1:0-1459 GCF_001853355.1 Bactrocera latifrons | reverse complement strand
GTTGCTGAGTTGAGGGATTTTCATTGTCAAATACGACCGATTCAGGTACGCCAAATTGAAAGAGTAGTTCACGAAGAGGTTCTTTAACATGCTCTCTTGCTCTCGATTTCAGTATTTTGGTTTGCGCATATTTCGAAAATTTGTCTATCGCTGTTAGGACTATATTTTTGCTTGTTATGTAGATATCGATATGTAAAAATTTTCCTGGATACTGGGGTATAGGCGTTTCACCTAATTCTGGTTTGCTAGGATGACGATCGTACTTATTTTCTTTACATACTGAACATTGTTCAATTATGCTATTTATTTTTTTCGCCATTGATGAGAAGTAGAAATTTTCGAGAATTTGAATTTTATTTTCTCGACCGTTTCTATGTGCTCTTTTATGGGTTTTGATTATGATTTCTTCCTGTTCTTGTTCGTTTGTGTAGTATAAGTGAGTCTATCGTTAGGTTCTGCAAAGAGTTGTGAAAATTTTTTCACTAAGTTATTGATTTTGGTCTGTTGATTTGGTGTCATGTGTTCCTTTTCGATATTAATTGCGTTTACTGACTTTGATACAAGCTGCTTGATCTGTACTGTAGTATTACCTTTTATTACCATGAAATTTCCTTTGACATGAATAACAGCTTCGAAATCTTTAAGACTGTCATTTCCAAGGATACCATGAAACGAGCGCAATGATGGAAGACGGTAAAAATTCAATTTGGTGTCTGCGTTAAAAAGATTTATAAAAGTGTGTTCCTTTATTTCAATGTCTCCTGCTATTGATTTTGCGAAGAAATTTGTTTCATTTTTAATAGGATTGGGCACTATAGAAGGTTGTATGTAATTTTTCGTTGATCCAGTATCTATTCGAAATTTCACTATATTTCCACTCTTCAACCTGCATTGGAAGTAAGGCAGCGAAGAGTGATTCATTCTAAAAAATGTAAATGTGTAGTGTCAATATAGTTGTCTGTCCCTGTCTTTCCTCATCATAATAGTCAACGTCATTATCTGTGTGTTGGTCAGTTGGCGTCTGAGGATATTCCTCTTGATTTGGGCTTTGCACGGGGTCTGAATTTATATGGTAATTCCGCTGTATTTTGTTTGGTACTGGCGGGTTACCAGTCGGAGGTCTTTTGTTGGTCGGGTCAACGGGAGGTGGTCTATTCATGTAATTGATATTTCTGGTACGCTGCGATGGATCGACATCCATCGGTTCTGGTCGCGGTAAGGGTTTTTGTAAAGATCGCGGTAGTGGATTATTCAGTTCTTGCGTATATGGGGTTAGCTGTTGCTGGTATTGATACTTCGGCTGCGGCGTTCTATAGGGCATGGTTGGATACAACCTTTGCTGGGGAATGTATGCCAATTCTGGGTAGAATTCGCTGTTAACCCTTCTGGGGGGAAGGGGTGGACGAATGTCCTGGCCTTTTCTAGCTTGGTTATTGCTGTTTAAAGCGTAGAATGAACG
>NW_017535033.1:0-18073 GCF_001853355.1 Bactrocera latifrons | reverse complement strand
AGTGAAAAACGCTACTCTCTGCTCTCTTTGACGTCGGATGACGTGAGAATCTACAGCATTTTGGTTTTTGCCGTCTAAACGTGTCAGCTGATTGCTCTCTTACAACCCAATGTTGCCAATATCTATATACTGTAGTGATTATCAACTTTTATAATTCAATCTGTTCAATATGTTTGAAATTTTCTTAAAATAACTCAAAATCAGAGTCGAATGCTATTATTTATAAATATATAAACTATTTTTAATAGTTTGTTGTCAGTTTTTATATTTTATATTATAAAAATTGTAATTGAAAACATAGAAAACTATACATGCGTATTGAGCAATGGCAACATTGTGCAAATGAAAACAAACAAAGATGGCTGAATTCTGCGTTTTTGCCACGTTTTTCACTGCGCACACATTTCGCCGATGAGGAAGGAAAAGGAAGGAAGGCAGTCGCGTTTTTCACTGGCTCTGCTATTAAACTATTCTCTAACGGGTATTTATTCTCAGAGTTAATTATCTACAAATACTGAAATTATCGTAATACCATCGGATGTACAATATTTTTGGTTAATCCTTGAGAGGTATAAATAAATAAATTCGATGGTTTTCCCACCCTCGAGCACGCAACGTATAATTGGCCATGAGAAAAGCACGGATTTCGTAAATCTAGTCCACAAATCGTCATCGTTTGACCTTGTGCCTTATTAATAGTCATCGAAAATGCCAAGCGGATTGGAAATTGTAAACGTTTAAATGGGATCGGCGAACATGAAGGAATCATTGGAATCCGTGGTAGAAGTACATCTTCACCTTGAAATTTTCCGCTCAAAATAGTGGCTTCGAGAATGTTGGCCATGCTTTTTTTATGACTAATCGCGTACCATTACACAGTTTTGGCGCATTCAAATTTCGAAGCAAAATTATATGTGAGATAATCTTTAATCGCAAGTTATGTGGTGGCATTCCAGGTAAATCCAGTGAATTTAAAAATTCAACAGGATAGTTGACAACTTCATCTGGATCAACAACAGTGTCAATTGATTTAAATGTAAATTCATTACCAGGCAGTGACTGTTGTACTTTGAAATTTATGGTGTCAAGATCTACATATTTTGCAGCTAAAATAGCTCGCTCACGTAGTCATGTATGGTTTGTATAATTAAATTGTATCTCTGGAAAAATACTTTGCATCAACTCATCTTTGGTGGCCACCATATTGCAAAAGTTTTCTGGAAGTTGAATATACTGCGTATCTCCATACAATTGACATTCACCATTACCAATGTTTAGCAAGTTTTCAGAAAATCGTGACGCTGATGGGTCATTTTGGAGTTGAACACGCATATTGATTGTAAGGTTTAATTTACTGACATGTCGCCATAGACAGTACTCTTTCAAATATGCATTTATTTCGTCCGCATATGTTGCTCGTGGGATAACAGGCAAGGTTTGTCTAAAATCATCAGACACCAAAATCAGAGCACCACCAAAAAGCCTACGATTATTCCTTATATCTCTCACGGTTCTATCGAGAGCTTCTAGCGAATGGGTCATTGTGCATTCATCCCAAATAATAATTGTGCACTTTCTCAGAACTTCTGCCATTCCTCAATGTTTTTTTATGTTACACAATGTCGGGATTTGTATGAATATTTAAAGGTAATTTCAGTGCTGAGTGAGCAGTTCGAACCCCACCAGGAAGAGTGGCTGCAATGTCTGATGAAGCAAACTCCAATGCAATGTGATTTTATGAACGGTGCATCCAGATAATAGAATCCTCCTTGTTGTGCTGCTATTGATAGGTTGATTTTATCGAATACATTTCGTTGCTCAGCAGTAAGCAATAGTTCATTATTAGCAACAAAAGTAGCCAAATTGCTGTTCACGCTGAACATCGCTGTTAATGATATCTGCTGCTGGGCGGTTGGGCGCTGGAATGCCAAACTGTATGAGCGGCGTGTTTAAAATCAGAATACAAAAATTTTCAATAATTCTTAATGCCTCATTATATATTTCAGCGGAGAATTCAATATTGACCTTTTTATTGGTTATTCTAATACGATGCAAAATATCTTCACTCATTGCGTCTTTATATTTGTTCCACAGTGCAGATGCTTCAGATGGAAAACACGTTGTTAGTATTATTGAAAATAATTGACAAATTTGGTGCGGCGATGAGCTCAGTGCTGCATCTGAAAGCGTGAGATCCCAATGATTATCATCTTCCAATAAACGTAACTCACGACAGGCATCGAAGAAAGTATGGCATACAGTACCATTGACTGTACACAAGGATTGGAGCGATGTCGGTCCAGGAGTGTTGATCAATAACAAACGTAGAAAAAAGCATTCACGTTGCTTATGATGAACTGTGTAGAGTCGCCCTAAAGTATTTGCCATAAATATATTGTGGAATCCTGGGACTGGTATACCTCGTTTTTGTGGTTCCCAATTTTTTTTATTGTGTATTCCGTATAAAATATTTAGAAAAGTCAGTGTATATTAGTGTTTTTGCAAATTGACCAACAACATCCTGTCGATTACAAATATTGAAAAATTCAGTAAGAGTAGTTTTTGGAGCTGTTAAAGCTTGTTGTATAGCAGTCTATACTGTGAAGTAAACACGCTGTCCATTTTCAAGGCCTAGCCAAGTGTATAACATGTATCATGTGTACGAAAACTAAAAATGCACCAAATTGCTTCGTTACTACTATTGTATTTTCCCATTTGATAACGTGTGATTTCGTCATTGTCGTTAACATTTTGAACAGCAAATATAGCTTTATCACTGCTCTTATGAACGTACTTACAAATGTACTTAATAGACTTTACCGAACTACATAATTTAACGTTTATATGTGCTTTGTAAGTTTTACACAGCAATGGTGAATATGCAACCACCCAACGATTACTCTTACACCATTTGACAGACGCAACTCATATGATTGACCTCCAGTGTCTACGTCTCTATGACGGTAAGATGGGTAACCGTCGATATTGGTGATGGTATCAGCTGTACATGGTTTTGCATCGACGTTTGATCTGGCAACAACATATTTTTAATATCATCCCAGTTTTTATTACATGTAAAAGTGATAAAAAGATCCAGCCGACCGTAAGTACGTACATAAGTCATGGCGTCTTGAATATATTCTTCCATATTTCGCGGGCTACCAGTATATGATGATGGAAGAATATATGCGGTGCCGATATTGTTAATGTTATTTGTTCCATCTACGTTACCAATAATGGCGTCACGCAATAGAACGTACTCCTCAGAACAAAGTTTTGCTTGATTAAACCTAATGTATCGTAATCTCTCACTTTCAATTTTCGCATACATATCGACAACATACTGATGAAATAGCTGTCGGAGTCGGAGAATGTCATTATCTTCATTAGCACGAATCATCAACCGGTATGCATAGAAGTTCATTGCACTAACTTTCTTGGTCAGTACTTCATCTGTAGTTGGATTACTTTGTTTAATATTTAAATGATATCCATCTTCTAATTTCCAAAATAGCAACGGATGCTGCAGTTCATCATAGGAACGATGATTTTCTTGAATTATTTGCACTGTATTATCTCTGCGTTGTATACGTATAACAACTGCAACTTCATTCACAGTTGGAACATTATATGTGCCTGCGTGCTCTCTATTAGGCACTTTGTCCGCTTTAATGACAATGACGCAGTTGTCGTGTTGCAGTCTGTTTGAAAGAGACTTGAATAATCGTACTAATTAGTTATTGTTTTGCAAAACATTTCCAAAATTTCAACGATTTCTCGCTCCTCTATCTGCTCTATACGATTGTATGCACAGCGTGTATTAGCTTGTTTTCCCTCATCGCCCATGGAATAAATTTGTAAGAATTTTGGATCGGTTTCATTGGAAGCAAAATAGATTCAAAATTGTGATCATCTTCATTATGAACAATTTTTGTTGCTCCAAAAGAGGTCATTTGGATGCAAGAATTAAATTTACGGATTTTACGCAAAAAAACTTTGATTGAAATGTGTTTTCAGCTAATAGCGTTTTTAAAAGTTCTGGTGGCGGACTTAGTGATGGCAGAGAAACTTTTCCAGATGTGCAACATAAACCGGCCAATTCACCTTTGTATTTAATAGCATGACATTCATTGTCCATACTACCAATCATAATTAGCGAATGTGATGAATAGTCTACTTCAGGATCATATTCAAAAGCAAGACGATTGAATTATGTTCGCGTCAATGCTCGAGGATTTTGGTCCCGCTGTCGTTCATCTGCTCTGTGAGCGTCGCACTCTTTGACGTGCCTCAATGTATTAGCACGAAGACGTTGATTGCGATGCTCTGAATTGCTCATTTGATGCTCATTTGCACTTGAGTTTAGCATTTGTTCTCTTACATTGGTATTAGTTGTCAAGTCCTCTTCTAGTGTTCTGTTCAATCGGTGGTTACGGACCCCTTGCGCATTATAAGAACGTCGACCAATGTTTTTTGCTCTTCCACGAAGACGTGGCATTTTTTTGTAAAAATAATATATACAATGAATCTATAAAGGATGTACTTCGTAATAGTAACAAATTCCAAAATAAATAGTTTTGAGAAGAAAGTAAAATGCAAAAACAAAAAAAGTGTCCAGCCGAATTGTCCTTTATGAATCTTCACCCAGGTATGAATTCTCGACAGGAGCTCTTCAAAAATCATTTGCCCAATGCTGTCGGGTAGGAAGCTGATGTAGCACACATTTTGAGCTCTTGAACTCCCTGAACCTTTTATGTTGAAAATACAAAAAGGATAAAGATCCTTTTTTTACAAATGTATATCTGGGAAAAATAAGAATTCATAAATATATTTTATACACCAATTAAAATAACAAATTTAAAATGTGCATAATTTTTCTGTAAATTAACAATATTAAACTAAATATTAATTTTTTGGAAATATGCTATTTTGATAATGTATTTTATTTTTATAATATAACAAAACCATCTTAATAGTCGCTCTTCTAAATTTCATATTACCGAAGTAAAAATCCCGTCGGCATATGTGCAAATGGGATATGTTGCCTCTTTGAAATTTTCATAGAAATGAAAACTGAACTGTCAAACTGTTGAAGTGACAGCTTATAGCTTACAGCATATGGCAAACTAAGTATTCTATTTACAAACACACGGTCAGAAGATTTTTATATATAAGATATATAATATGACCCCAATACACCACGTGTATAACCTTATTTATTTTTTTCTGTTTTAGACCACTCTCAGCAAAAAATATTATCCCAACGGGATATAATTTAGTAAATAATGAATGTATGTAAGTATTAATATTAATAATTAATACTAACATTCATCATATAATTTTAAATAATTAAAAAAAAATTTTATTTAATAATAATGTAAATGGAAAAACTTAGAAATTTAATTTAAAAACAGGTACTAATATTTGAATTTAAAGGAAAAAAACAACAATTTTAAGACGGATAAATCTTTTTTAATTGTAAAATAAATTCAAAATTAAAATGATATTTAAAAAATAATAATTTAGTTTTAAACAAAAGGGTGGATAATTTTCAAATTGTACATATAATTTAATAACCATATTTGAAAATAATCATCAATGAATTTTTAAATTAAAACGAGTTTTTAAAATTAATTTTATATACATTTTTAAGGAATTGATTCTCAATACACTATCGATAAATAACTAAATACTATCTTTGGTCATAAGTGCTCCGTTTGTGATCGATTGTGGTTTAAGTTTGATTTAAAATCCCAACGTGCTGAAGATGAACAATTATTCTTCAACAATGATAGTAATAATGAAATCGATCGATCTAGAAGAAATGAGTGAAGATATACCGGTTGAAGAGAGTCTAACAGCACAACAGAAAACTCTACTTTGGAATGAAGATATGTATTTACGGATCGCTCCTGGAGAATATAACATTCTCAAAAGTATTCTTTTTGATAAACATGCCGAAGAACTTTCTTTCCCATCGATCAATTGGGTCATTTCCGAAAATTTAGAGAGGGAGTAAATCCAACAGCGTTCGCAATACCAACTAGCGAATTACGAAGAGCAGATCGGCGTGGAGTTACTCCACATCATTTATTA
Organism: Bactrocera latifrons; assembly: GCF_001853355.1. Taxonomy (NCBI): domain Eukaryota; kingdom Metazoa; phylum Arthropoda; class Insecta; order Diptera; family Tephritidae; genus Bactrocera; species Bactrocera latifrons. Next base: position 11,977 of record NW_017535033.1, on the reverse strand, counting down.
TATCTAGCAATGAAAATTATGAAGCTAAGAGTTCGTGACTCGCTAACGATTGCTTTTAAAAATGTGGGAAAAAGTACTAATATTACACGGCACCAAGTTGAGTCAGCTGACAACATTAATAATTGTATTGGACCGATCGAAAAAGAGATCTTTTTTCGATGGTTCGGCAACTAGGAAAACCTATGATGTTTCTTACTTTGAATGCCAATGAAATCGGATGAACCAATTTAATACAATTATTGTTAAAATTAAAAAATAACGTCATTTAAATTTCAGCTGAACAAGCGGCATTATTGGATTACATATCTAAGACTACACTAGTGAATGAAGATGCTGTGACCTGTGCTATCTATTTTAATAAATTAGTCAATATATTGATAACTATTCTCCGATCAAAGAAAACCAGCCCGTTTGGAAATTATTATGTTGTCGACTGTTTTAAACGAATTGAAATCCAGCATCGTGGTAGTCCTCATGCATATATTTTATTGTGGCTGAATGACGCTCCATCAGATGCTCTTGGTACAAACTATCAAGATACTGTAATGATGATCGATCAATCGATATCAGTTTCTTCATCAAAAGCTTCTGGACATATTCGCTTGCAAAGTCACATACATTCTTATACCTGTTATAAAAAAGTACATGCCAATCAACCTCAGAAATGCCGATTTGATGCTCCATTTATGCCATGTAAATCCACTACAATATTAAAACCAAAGCAGAAAGGTCATCCAGTATATGCTGATTATGATAAGCGGTATAAATAAATACAAATACAAATACAAATATAATAAATAAACAAATTAATCTTGAGAACAATGATTGCGAGAATATTGAAATGTTTTATGCACAAAATCATATAACTTCTGATAATGATTATTTTCATATTCTTGAAGCTGGAATTACCAGACCTAAAGTATCAAGCGACAACCTAAAGAAAAATGGCACAACCCTTTCGATCCTTTTATTCTCAATGTATGACAATCAAATACAGATATGCAATTTACTATTGAAGAATACTCATGTGCAGCGTATGTTGTTGAATATGTCAATAAAACTAGTAGGGGTTTAAGTAATTTACAAAGACAAATTCATGAAATCATGAAAGAAAACCCTGAGGTTGATATAGTAGAAATAACTAGAAAAATGAGTGTTAATATGCTCAACACCGTTGAACTAACAAGCCAGGAAGCAGCGTGGTACCTTCTTCGTGAACCTATGTCTAAAAGTTCACTCTCTATAGTTTATATTCCCACCGTTTGGCCTATTGAACGACAGCGTATTAAACGAATTAAATATCGATGAAGATTCAACAAGTATTTGGAAGGAAAACTGGTGTGGCAAAACCAAAGGCAACCTGAAATGTGGCAACCCGAAAGTATTGTGGCACCCCCAAAGTGATGTGGCAACCCCAAATGTAGCTCTGCAAAAGTAAGCTGTCAGATTGACGAACGACCATCTTTCTCACCATTTTCAGTCTCCAAACTTTTGTATCAGTTTTATGTAATCAAATAATTCAAACATTATTGTGGACACTCCACATATTGGTGCCCCGACAAAGGTAAAATGACGGAAGAAGAAGAAGCGGCAACACAGGTAACAGAAAATTTGCAGCATCGGGGCCAATGGGCAGAGGACGTCCAAACCCGCAACGTGGAAGTGGCAAAAGTTCCCACCATCCTGGTACGCAAAGCCAGAATTGTGGATGGCACTGGGCGAGTCGCAGTTCATTGCGGCAGGCATAACGAGCGACAAAACGAAGCACACACACCGTCGTGGCCGCAACCGAAAGCAACGTGTTAGCCCAAATAAGCGACATAATTCTCAATTCACCGAACAGTGATTTGTATTCCACGCTAAAAAATCATATAATAACGCAATTCGCGGACTTGGAACAAAAACGTGTAAAAAAAAGCTACTGCAAGAACAAGTGCTTGGTGATATGCGTCCATCGCTGCTCTTCCGCGAAGATTAGCCGGCAGCGAGATCAACGATAATATACACTGGGGCCCCGGTTTGCGTCGACCCGATTTGCGTCGCAAAATATGTATGTACATACTATAGACCTCTAGTACACTTCCAATGCGACTAATTCTTCTGGTTCTCTGGTCCAAGAGAAATGGTTGTTCATTGATAGGAACTTTCCTTTGGACAAGTGCAAGACGAAAAATAAATGCATTTACAAGCAGCGATGTCAAATATTTTTTCGGCAGAAGAGACAAAGTCGTCTCTTTTAGAGCTGAAACCTATTGGGATCCTTAAAAACATTTGTTTAAGAGTCAGAAATTTCTTATGGTATGTGGTGRGCATTTGTACAACTCTGGTGTGTGAAACTATCGGAATAGATGACTTTTTGAAAGTATTTTCAACCTTTTTTGCAACTATTTCTGTAACCTCTTTACTCCTAGATTCATAGTTGTCGCCTACGTAATCTTTCAAATTGATAACACAAAAGAACACCCTAGTAAGTAGATAACTGGGACTCAGATTGTACGGATATATGCCAAACACAGGACATTTCTGTCTAAATTTAAATTTAGATACAGACATTTTGAGTTCTGTGTTCTGTTGAGAGAATATAAGTGATAGCACTCGGCGAAATCAACGACAAGAGTGAAGGAACTCGATGAAAAAATATTTGTGTGGAGACCTATCCGAACGTGTCCTTTGGCGTAGGTGAATGAATGTGAGTGATAGCACTCGGAGAAATCAACGTCAAGAAGTGTGTTCGCAAGCCGATTTTCTCCTTGCGCTGTGGCGCGCCGAAATTTCGGTAGCAAATGAGGTGACAAATAACTTTTGTTTTATACATTTTGCCATGAGATGCGTATTTCAGGCGCTAGGTAGAMAATTTCACGATTTTAGGCGCATTTCCGAAATTTCAAGGCCGGAGTTGGGGTTGAAGATGCAATCCGATCTCACAACAAAAAGTTGCATTGGAGTCAGGATGTACTAAGGCAACTTTTCCGTACTATTAGAAATCCCGAATCGAAAAAAGTCCAGAATCGACCCACCCTAATATGTATCCATATGTATGCTAGTTTGTAGCGAAGCTGTTACAGAGGTAAGGGAAGCGGTAACAATCGGCGACCGTTTGTTAGTTTCTTTCGGGACAGCTCGGATTTTCTGCCAACACAACACAACGTTGTGATGACTCTTTGACAATACGAGAGCTTCGAATGCGAAAAATGCGTGCTGCACTTGTTATTATGAAGGTATGTACGTATGTATGTTAATAAAATACTTTTTATTTTAGTTCTTTTTTTAAAGGATTTTATTTTATTATATAATTTTTTTCCGTTTAGTCACTCGTCAGGAAGGCTATGTCTTCTTAGTCCAACCGTTTAATCTACTACACTTCTTTTCACTTAGTCACAATTACTCGTTGGGAAGACTATGTCTTCTTAGTAAAACCTTTTTGTCAACCGCACTTATTAACTACCACTTAACTACTGATTTGAAACTTATGTTAAAAATTAGTTATTGGAATTAGAAGTGTGTGAGCAGCGAACATCTCATGCAGTGCAACGTGACCGTGCATTCAATTATTGTATAAACCTACAAGTAACAAAAGAATCAGCTGTTTTCCAAGAATTTTTCACAGCTGAGATCACAGAGATGTAATTAAAAGAAATGTAGTAGATCAACTTATTTGTGAAAAAGTGTTTGTAACGGAAAACATTAATGAAAAATTTGAAGAATATTTTTGAAACAAAAGCTCTTCCTCACCACCTCTGAGGTTGCAATGTAGGCGCGCTACCGATCTTTTTTGGGTGTTCGGTTCCCCAGGAGGCCTATTTTCACCCTTTTTATATATACAGTTTTAAATTAATCTACTTATTATAAAAAATATGACTAGATTAAAATAAATATATAAAGTCAGGTACAATTTATGAATATTAATGACATTAAAGATATAGCATTGACCATATATGTATGTCAAAACAACCAACTGGAAACWATTTAAACAAAAACCAAAATAAATAAAAAAAAAAAATTAGGTACAATTCCATTGTATGTATACATTAACAATACAAGTCAAAACAATCAACTTGTAATTATTTAAACAAAAACTAAAATAAATATAAAAAATCGGGTACAATTCCATTTTAAACATTAACAATACAAGTCATAACAATCGGCTTGTGTTAATTTTAACAAAAACAAAAATTAATATAAAATCAGGTACAATTCAGGAACAACAACAATAATATTCAAAACAATCTACTAAGTAGTAAATAATATTTACAAAATATTCTAAATCACCCACAGCGAAATACTTATTAAAAACGCTTTCAATGGAGTAGTGGTGGAAAGAAGGGTCCTATACCTGGTACACGAAAACACTTAAAAAACAAAAAAAAAAAAAAAAATATTGATAATAAGCGTACAAACCTAATCGCTAAAATTCTCAATTCAAAATCACAGATCAAGGTAGCTATGGAAATGTGATCTTCGAGAGATAAACTTTTTGACAAATATAAAATAATTCAGACTGGCAGATATATGTACAGTTAGTCACTTAAGTAAGTATACACTACATATACTGCACTAGGTTTCTTAAATAAAACAAAATATAAGAAAAATATTTTTTATTCACTTGAGAGAAATATAAATATAATATTCATTTCAAAAACGCATACAAAATGGCACAAAATAAAAAAATTTTAGAAATTAAAAAAGATTTGGTACAAATTCATATCACAAAAGTAAGTATACAAAAGCACAAATATTGAATTAATTATAAAAATATTATTTGAAAAGTCGACTACTAGTATTTGGTTATAACCATTGGGCTTAATAATACATTTAGGACGTGAAGGCATTGATTTCACCAAATTTGCGGTTACTGCTTGTAGTATTTTATTCCATTCTTCGTGGAGCGTGTTTTTTAATTGTTCATTGCTTCGTATCGAATATTTACGTATTTGCCGCTTTAGATGTTCCCATAAATGTTCAATGGGGTTTGTATCCGGTGATTGGGGTGATGTTTTAAGCTGTTTTTGCACATTGTATAAGAGCCATTCTCGCACAACTTTGGACGTGTGCTTGGGATCATTATCCTGCTGGAAGATGAATGACTCCTCCAGTCCCAATTTAACAGCACTTTGCTTCAAATTATTTTTTTAAATGTTAAGGTAACCGTATCGGTCCATAATAGTTTCGATAAGCACCAGATTCCCCATTTGCTGCCAGACATCCCCAAACTTTCACCGAGCCACCACCATGCTTAACCCTACCGGCCATATTAATAGGATTCAGCTCTGTGTTAGTTTTCCTCCATTGATATCCGTTTACATCGATTGACGCTGCTCACGAAGGGCTTATTCCTAACATTACGTCCATGGTAACCAGCATTATACAGGACTCGGCGAATAGTTTGAGTACTACACTGCTTCCCAATATCTTTTTCGACTTCAGCTTTTAACTTTGGGGCACTTTTTTTGGGACTTTCTTTTATTTTACGAACAATCAGGATACTTTCCCTGTCACTGAATACCCGTGGGCGTCCGGAGCGAGGCTTATTATTTGTTTTGCCAGTACTTTTGAAATTGTTTACAATCTTTTGAATTGTAGCAACACTTTTATCGACTATACGAGCGATTTCACGCATAGATTTATTCTCTTTGTGGTATTTTATAATTAAGTTTTTTAAGTCATCAGTAATTTAAATAAAAATGTAGAATTCTTTAATAATATTCCTAACAGTGTCCGTTTTGTTTAAATTGATTGATATTTTTAAATTTAAAATTATGCTATCGCTTTATCTTCACCAAACAATTGTACGCTGTATACTAACTTTTGTGATATTATTTTCACTCGCATCAACTAATAAACGATGTGTGTCTAACGGTATTAACATTTTACAGCTATATTTCTGCTGATATTAAACCGAGTGCCAATGCACACATGCTTTGTGTAAAAACGTGACATTAGTATATTGGGAAACACTTTAATTTGAACTACCTTCAAAAATCAAGATGGTGTATACTTACTTATGTGACTAACTGTATATACGTACATATAAATTCCGACTCATATAGACAGACAAACAGACGTGATTACTATTTATGTGTAACACACAAGAACTTTACGTTTTTGAAATCAATTTGTTTTACTTTTTTATTAAAAGCGTTTACTAGGAAATATGTTCTATTCTAATGAATAGACATTTTATAATATCAGAACTACAATTTTCACAACAATAGTACGATTCTACGTTAACCATTTTTTCAAATAATATTTGGGAAAACCCGATCCTATGGCAAGTAGAATCAAAATGTTGTGTATAAATATCTTCGATTTTTGATAGAAAATCTATAAATTCAAGGGGTGGTTTTACTATATGGCAATTACTATATTGCCACCACCATCAAATCTTAACAAGGGCATTAAACAATTATGTTGTTAAAATATTTATATTACAAATAACCGCAAAAATACACAAAAGCATTTTTATGTAGAAAGCTGCTTTCATCTACGTCCACATTTAACTCGATTTGTACATTTTGAAATGAGATAGAATTGGTAGGTCTTGGAAAACTTTGAAAAGTTTGCCAAGAGGTATTTTGAACCAAAGCRTCGTTGCAGGCGCTTTTGAGGGAGCTATTAGAAAATGACTCACACTGGTGAAATGGCAAGATACATCAAATCTCCCCCTCTGCGTATATGTCGGAAAAAGTTTTCCAGTCTATCCTGAGTCAGTTTTCTAGTCATTAAATGTGTGAATCCCTAATGTGACCAGAAGCGCCACAAACGTCTTAAGCTACTTATATTTAGWAGCCAACCTTTTATAAAACTGAAAGTGTTTGTTATTTCGCGACCGAAAGAATCGTACACTTTTATGGAGTTAAGAAACTCTTCGGCTTCTTTAAGAAATTTTAATTGGTTCGCAGTTGACGAAAAGGATTCTTTAAAATTCCCTACTGCTCCAAAGACATTACTATTAAAAATATTGACAAACTCGGCTGTGGAGATGGAGCCTTAGAAGTATTCAGTTTCCCGGAGCTATAAATGGCGAACATAGCACTTGCAACAGAATGATTAAAAACTTGAGAAGCTAATTGCACGTTCATTTTTTGAAAAAATTTCTATTACGTTTATATTTATCATATATACATATGGATATAAAGCAAGTGGCTTCATATTGTTCAAGATCAAAAAAAAAAAAAAACACACGGGTTAATATAAACAAATACATGAATTGTTTACTATTTTATTGTCAAATAAGCGTAAGTCAAATACTTTTCACTTTGTTCACTTCGTTGAATACACTTTGACGTACACTATAAACAAATACTTTTAAATTAATTTTTTTACATTTAACAACACGATTTTAAAACTTCACTTTTTTATAAAATCACGATTTAGGACGACCTTATTCACTTCTTGTTTACTTATTTGCACTAACTTTACATATTTATTTACTTACGATAATATTATGTATATAATTATATTATTTTTATACATAAAACCCACATGGACATTTCCCCTTCTGATGGGAAGGGATACAGCGGCACCCCCAAACTGCAACCAACAACACACTTTCTGCAAGGCCTTCTATATAAAATCAAACAACAAATATTAACAAATTTAATTAATTAATGTTACTATACTTACATACGCTGAATATCTCTTTGAATGACGATTTAATTTTTACTACAAACAAACTTAAAATAACTATTTAAATTTTCCTGAGCTTCTTAAGCTTAAAAAAATGTCCGTTGAAATGATTTGACACATTGCACGGTTGCCCAAAATACATAGTTTTAACACAAATATTATATAATAATTTTTTTACAAAATTGGAAACATTTAATAATATATTGATACAATAATGAATATTTTGAACAAAACTGATTAAGTTTAATGTTTAGGAATTTAAATAATCGAAAAATATTTGAATATTTTATATAAATATTGTTAAAGTTATAAATTTTAAAACCTAACACGGCAACACACTATAGCAGATTTGAGGCATTTGAACGTTTTAGTAGTAGAATCCCTCCAAACCCATACCAAGTGACTAATTAGTAGTAGAATATTTGGAGGCAACCCGAACCAAGTGCCTAATTTGTAGTAGAATATTTAAGGGCAACCCGTACCAAGTGCCTAATTTGTAGTAGATTTTTGCGTATGTGTTAGTGAAAAATGAAGGACTGGTTACTTGTAGGTTTATACAATGAATTCAATGCAGACGCTACGTCAGCACTTTTGGGTCCGCATGCTACGATCGGAAATGGGCTAAACAAAATTTGGGACGTAAACAGGAAATGATAGGCAGCGAAAGTATAGCAAAAATATGTTCATACGTTTCGTAATAATTATTAAGAAATGTAAATATGTTTGGTGAGAAACGTAAATATGTTTAGTGTTAACTCCTCCCTTCTTAATTTGATTGTCCTCAATCATTTTAGAAAAATGGGATATTATTCAAACTTGGTGGTTTGCTAGGAGCTTCTAATTCTATTGGCTTGGGAATATCAATATAAGATGGTAATTTTATTTCCGTATGAGTCTCTAGACTAGTGCGTGGAATTTGAGATTCCCAAACAATAATTTCTTTAGTAATTCTGAAGAAAAATTTCAAACATGCAATGGAAACGATAATTAGACTAAGAATAACAGAAATTCACCATCCTCCCATTTTTAGATGTTTTTGAATGGTTGAAATAACCTGCGTATTATTAATCTGCAATTCATTGCAGGAATCATTCTACTGTTAGCTTTAATAGTGCTATTATGAAATTTAATAAGGAACATGCCAGAAAGATTTCGCATCGTTTCATCGATATAAATAGATGCGATGTAATTATTTAGTAGGATAACGCCAGATTCGATTTCTTCGATTAATGAGATGTGATGATTATTGCTCGTTACACATGTAGAATTTTGACTACTTATAAGATTAGGGATACATTTTGTATCTAAAATATTTACAAATGCCTATTTTATTAAAATTTTCACAATCACTTAATATACTATAGATAGTTTTTCCGTTTTTTTAAATCTGTTTAAATTCTAAAATTCTATTTTTTTGTTAACGGAACCTTAATCAAATAGAATACTTTTTATTAGTACTGTATACGAGGATACTTTAGCAAATTGGAGTGTATCTTCGGGTCTCAAGAACATAATACTTTCTTCTCTAATTTTACTTAAAGCAATTTCAATTTATTTTTTGTCTAATATTGATGGGTTTACAATTCCAAGCTTTTTCCATTTTGAATATTTATCAATTCTTCTTTGATTAATCTTACTTCGTTTTGTAAATTTATAACTATTTCGTTTTCTAATAGTACATCTTTTCTTATGGCATTTGAAATTTTATTTACCATACTTGTCAGGTGATTTCGTCTTTTATTAAAAGCTTCGTTTACATAAACTTGATTATTATTATTTTTATTTAGATCATTTATATTATTAGCTATTATTTCAAAGGCGTCGTGATCTGGTGATCCTGCGACGTACTTCCAAATAGTACCTATGGCGTTTATTGCCCTTTTATTTTATATAGTGGGCGTTATATTTTCTAAAATATTTTCGGTAAGTCTTAATTCGTGGGTAAGGATAGGATACAGGTTGTGCACGAAAATCTCTTCTCCTGGTGAATAACTTTTGATTTCATGCGTAATTTGGTTATGGTAGTTTAAGTCCTGTTTTTGTTTTTCTGTCAAACAATTAATGATGTCTTGTTTATCCCAGATAGCTTTTTTTAGATCATTATTGTAATTTCTGTGGAAAAATATGTCTATAGGCTTTCTACCGGTGGTGGGGTGAATTGATTTGTTATAATCGTGTATTGTTTTTGTAAGTAAATCATGAAAAGTTGTATGAAGTTTATCTGGTTTTAGGCATCCCATAATCTCTGAAAGGGTAGAGTGAAGTCTTTCTACTTGACCATTAACAGAGCTGGAGTAAGGGGGTTTGTAAAGATTTGTATGCCAAATTGATCTTTGAGGAGGAAATTTATTGTTGCGGAATTTAGGGATTTTCGTTATCTATGACCATGGATTTAGGGATACCTAATGCCCAAATTATTTCTTTTAACGGTTCTTTGACATCTTCAACTGCTTTTGATTTTAAAATTTTCGCAAAAGCATACTTTGAAAATTTATCTATTACGGTGAGTACAAGGTTTCCTTCGGTGGAGTAAATGTCGATATGAACAATTCCTCCAGGATTTTGTGGTATTGGTGTGGGCTGAAATTGTTGTTTGTTGGGACGACGATCGTACTTTTGCTCTCTGCAAACTTGACAATTTTTAACGATTCTATTAGAATTTTCGTTCATTTTAGGAAAGTAGTAATTCTGTTTTATTTGCTCTATATTTTCTTTAGATTTTCGGTGGGCTCTTCTGTGCTCATTGATTAAGATTTCTTCTTGTTCTACGGCGTTAGTTATTTCTTTAACCTGTGACTGTGTGAATCTTATTTTATAGTTTCTGAAATGGTCGGGATATAAATCCTGAATTATTCCCATGATTGGTTCAGTGGTAAATAAGCCATTGATCACGCTAGGATTAAGATATATTTTTAGTGTTGAAATTAGAAGGTCCTTGGTGTAGTGGGGTTTTTTTTTACTATGTGTCTATGATAGGTTGGAAATGGAATCACAAATTTGTAGTTGTCATTATTACCTATTATAATATGGAGTTGGTTTTTGAAAACGTTTATGGGGGATTCTACTGCAGGTATTTTGTTATCCGAAGAACTTTCGTCACTTATGACTTGTTCTAATTGAGATTTTTGGTTGTCGTCCATATGGTTGGTTCTAAATTCCATTTTATTTACAGACTGGGGTGTATGTTGGTGAATTTGTATCTTTGTTTTATGATTTATCATCATATATCTATCTTTTATGTGACTAACTGCTTTAAGTTCTTCCAAGCTATCGTGACCACAGATACCATGGAATGATTTTAGAGAAGGTAAATTGTAAAATTTTGTGGGGTGGTTGGGTAAATTGAAAAGATTTGCAAACATATGTGGGTTATCTTTATATCACCTGAAACTGAATTGGCAAAAAAAGACTTTTAGTTTTGCTTGGGAACGATAACAAGATTTGGTTGGATATTATTTTTATTAGATCCCGTGGCTATTAAGATTTTCAAAGTTTGGCCATTCTTCGCTTTACATTCGAAGTATGGAAGCGAAGAATGTGCTAACCTAAAAAATGGATATCTGTTAAATCTTGGGTAAGGATTTCATATTGTTGATTCCGTTGATCAAGGGATGTCTTCATTCTGCAGTTGCTGATAGTAATTTTCTTCGTAATTCTCAGTTTAAAATTCTCCAGATTCCATTAAATTATTGCAATGTTGTTCATCGGTTTGTATGTGAAAATTTCGTTGTTAAAAATGGTGGTGGAACATGATTCAGGGATGGAGGTCTTTTGCCTTGGAGTTGTGTCATTTGACGGGGTCTATTTTGGTAGTTAATATTTCTCGTTTGTACCGACTTATCAACGTCCATCGGTTCAGGTCTTTGAGGTTTCGGTGCTGTTGGCCTTGGGGGTTGGAATTGGTATTGTTGGCGCATTTGGTAATGTGGTTGAAACATAGGTTATGAGTTACGGTTAGGGAAAGGATGTTGATTTTGGAATGTACCTCATTGCATATTATTTGTAGGTTTGTTAAAATTGGTTGAATGTTGGAATGTTAGTTCTGGGTAGAATGGTGTACTATTATTTCGTATATTACTCATTGGAGGGAGTGGTGGTTGTTGACGATGTTTATGGCTCTGGCGATTGTTCGCGTATTCTGACCTACTACATCAACATTTCTAATTTCAATCATAGGTGTAGTGCTTGTGGGAGGTCTGAAGGTTCACGAATACCAAGTAATCTTGGTCGATCTCCATTTAAAGCTCGGACAGAGGTCTGACCTACTACATCAACATTTCTAATTTCAATCATAGGTGTAGTGCTTGTGGGAGGTCTGAAGGTTCACGAATACCAAGTAATCTTGGTCGAT